>NW_020884927.1:960054-1058491 GCF_003945725.1 Corapipo altera
CGGGCCCCGGGGCCGCGGCGGGCCGGGCACGGGGGGCGGCGGGGCCGCACGCCCCTGGCGGCGGGAGCGAAGGGGGAGAGTGCGCCCCGAGGGGCCCCGGCGCGGCCCCTGAGGGCCCTGCGGCCGGACCGGCGGGTGTGGAGTCACAGGATCAGCGAGGTCGGAAAACTGTGCCGACATCATCCAGCCCGACCCGTGGCCGACCCCCACCTTGTCAGTCGGACCGTGGCACTGAGTGCCACGTCCAAGTCTTTCCTTAAACACCTCCGGGGACGGCGACTCCGCCGCCTCTCTGGGCAGCCCCTTCCAGTGTCTGACCAAGCTTTCAGTGGAGAGATTGTTACTGATGTCCAACCTGAACCTCCCCTGGGCAGGTTGAGGCTCTGTCCTCTTGTCCTGCCCCTTGTTCCCTGGGAGCAGAGCCCCCCCGGCTCCCCCCTCCTGTCACAGGGGGTTGCAGAGCCAGCAGGTCCCCCCTGAGCCTCCTTTTCTCCAGGCTGAGCCCCCCCAGCTCCCTCAGCCCCTCCTGCTGCTCCAGCCCCTTCCCAGCTCCGTCCCCTCCTCTGGACCCGCTCCAGCCCCTCGGTGCTCTCCCTGGCAGGTTCGGGGCAGCTCACGGGCACCCCCGGCTCTGCCCGAGCTCCGCGGGGGCCGCACGGACGCGGCTCTGGCAGGTGTGAATTTTGGTCCGCGCCCCTGCAGCTCGTTCCTCTTCTGGATGCTCGCTTTGAGCCAGGGACAGTGCCACGCACAGCTGTGAAGCCTCTCCGAGCATCTCCTCTGCACCGAGGGCTCTCACCGAGTGCCACTCGCTGCTTGGCAAACGTCATTGTCCCGTGGTGAAAACTGAGATGTGTGTTGTTCGTAGAAATGCTGACTGTAGTTGTCAAAGCTGTGGGTTTAACCCTTTTTTAAGGGCATCTCTCTTTGGGTCCGTTCTGGATACAGGTGTGCATAAGCACTGCAGCTGTTTGGTTTGTGCTCACTGAGGCCCTGGTCCTGCAACATCCGTGGTGCTTCAGGGGCTGAGCAGACAGAGCAAACTGTAAAATGTAGATTCCAATCTTGCAGTGAATAGATCCCACTTGGTACTTACTGCAGAACAGACATTAATGCTGTGTCTTGTTTTGATTTGAAAGTGACTCCCTGCACCCCTCGTGTCCTTAAGTTTGACCTACATAATCACAACAGGATTCGATACAAAGTCTCAGGAGGGTGAGGTGGATTTTGTTTCCTCTCACAAAGTTGTCAGCTCAGTTCTGACACCAGGATCTCTGCCCTCTGGTTCATTGTCTGCTGCCTCTCCTCGGGAGTGGGGAAATCAATTGGCATTATCCTATAGCAGCTCCTTGCTGCTGGATGTCAGATGGGTGCACAGACCCTGGGTAAATTTTTGGTGCCCATATTATCTAGGAGCTGAATCAATATAAGCATGTTGAGTGGAGAAAGAAAACTGCAGAATTTTCTCACTGCTTTGGCTTCATCTCCAAGGGGAACAAGGCCCCCTAAAACATTTCCAGCTCGTTTTATTGCCCTGCGATGGTCGGGTGGAACATCAGTAACTGGGATGGGGATAAAGGGAGGGTTGTTCCAGCTGTTTTCTGACCAGGTCCCAGCACCCTCTGTGTCAGTACCCTTGCCTCCTGCCTGTGTCCTGTGCCATTCCACTTTGCAGTGCATCCAATCCCTCCGTCCCTGCCCAGCATTCCCAGCTCCCTGCCCATTCCAGCTGTGTGCACACTGGTTGCCCAGATGGCCAAGGGGAACAGGCAACTGTTGAGCCAATGCCACAGCCCTTCCTGCAGCGTTCCCCAGCTGCCAGCTCCCAATAAACACATAAACCCCGTCTTCAAAACATCTACTGTCCTCTCAGATGTGCTTGGAATTAACCAGTGGATCTAAGTGAAAAGTGTGATTATATGAACTTTGTTTCCATAGGAAACTGTGCTTGATGGAAAGTGGAGAATTCATGCAGCCTGGTTTCCCCAAGGAGTTGTTTGCTACATCCTGTCCTAACAGCTCTTGCCTGACTCCCACCAGCCTTGGGGCCTGGGAGCTTCTGCCTCCCTAGAGCTGCTCCCAGGTGCTTCCCATATCCCAGTCTGCCCTGTCCTTATTTGTGCAGCCAGATGAGTCAGGTGTTCCTGTTTGCTGAGTGACCAGCATCTGCGAAAGATTAAGGATATTTACCCAATTGTCCTTGGCTCCTCCAGGCTTCTGTCCTCTCTCTGGCCTGTGGTTTTTTGTAAAGCTCATGGAAGTCTTCCTCTGACAAATTTGGCAGAAATGCAGGTACTGGATTCTGGAGTTCCTGAGGGATGTAACGGGGCGAGGTGGGCAGATGGATGGACAAAATGATTTGGTCTCTCTCCGAAGCTGTGTGAGAACGGATCAGGCAGTTGCTGATTGTTACAGCTGCAGGCAGAGATAATGCAGTGGTTAAAATGCTTGTGGCCTTTCATATTTCTCTGTATTGTGTCTCCCAACCGGGGGTGTAGCTGTGTGTGCGGGAAGGTTGAGCACAGACTGTCATGGAGATTTTGCCTGTAGATAAAATGAGGGTTTTAACAGGAAAAGAGGAGGAGAAGTAGCAGACAAGTAAATATGTGGGAAGCCTTGAGCACTAGATGACTAAACTCATACACAAGGCAGGCAGCACGCAGAGAGTGGAAGTGACAGAATGAGTCTGAGAAATCCAGGGAAAGGTCTGGGGGAGCCTGCCTGTGGAAACGGGAATAACAAGGCTTGCACAGAGAGGGGAGGCTTGAGCTACTGGGGAACTGGCCAGGGAGGGGAGGATAGGAAGGAAGATTGATCTAATGAAACTGAAATACATTTTGGGAAGAGGAAAATGTCACTACTGTATGCACTGTTTCTTCAAGGGGCTTTCCAGGATTTACTGGAGAACTTTTAAAGGCCTTTTGATGGGCAATCCCAAAAGGTAGAGTGTATATAAGAAAAAAAGGCATGCATTAAACAGGAATTAAGAGTGTACTTCACCATATCTATTTCAGATCAGTGTCTGTTTGAACTACGATATTCTGTGTACTTGTGCTGCCAAACTGAATGTTTGCCTGCCCTCAGACTTGATTTGTCACCTGGAGCATAGCAAAATCCTTGCAAATTGTACATGCAATTTTTGAGATAGCAGCTTTCTGGCTTTAAGATATAAAAATAAAACTGTGATATGTGGCATTGATCTTATGACTCCAATAAAAAAAAAAAATGTTTTCTGAGATTTCTCTGCTAACTTTGTGGGCTTGCTTATAGTAGCTGTGATTTTTGTAAGAGGCAATTTTCGTGCTGTTTTTTGAACTGGGTGTCAGGTGGTGTGATGTTGGTATTTAATGCCAGTAGACATGCTTTATTTCAGGTGTTTGTGTGACCCCACCGTGATACTGAAGAGAGGCTGTTATTTGGATATTGAGCTGGAAGACTCGTTACTTGCTGAGAATAGAGACCTGGTTGTAATGAGAGAGAAAATTGATCAGGAAGTAGCCCTAAGAGGTGAAAACCAAGAAGCATTTCTTATGCAAGCCTGCCAGTTGACTACAGCATTAAAAAGCTGGTAGGGTTGTGTATTTCTGGCTGTTTTCTTTTCCAGGTTGCTCCAGGAGCGTGGTAAAATGGTAGAGAGGGAAGTGAGGTTTTTTTCTGTACTTCTCTACCAGGGAGATGAAGTTTGGGTGGTAGAGCAGCAAAGCTCTTTGAATTATGTCTTCTGTGTAGTAGTGGTAGCTGGAGATGATGCTAAGCAGAAACTCAAGGAAAAAAAAACCACTTTTAGGGTTACCTGACCTTGGTAAGAGATCAGCAGCTGATCCCAAGAGCAGAAGGGAATGTGTGTTCTGGGACTGGAGCTACACAGGGATTTTTCTTCTGTCATTGTATCATGTCAGCTTGGGTTGGACACTTAAATTGTACTTGACTTCTGAGAACTGTTTGGGTTTTTTCTTTCTCTGATGCCTTCAGGTTCAAAGAGCATCTACTGTCACTTGTGCATCCCATATTCTCGTGACTCCTATGTAGAAGTAAGTGGCTTCTCCTTCCCTTTGCCTGTTTTTGTCAAGGCTGAAGACCCTTCCCTTATGCTCTCACCCCCTGCAGTTTGTGGAACTGTTTCCTTTTTGTGTCTCCTCCTGAGATCATCCCTGGGTTTACTTTTGTCATTGTCCAAGACCCTTTTGCCCTTCATTCTGCAGAGTTCTACTCACAGCTCACACTTTTTTTGCCTTTTTTAAAATTTTGGGGGGTTGTTGTTACTTCATTTGTGTCTGTGGCCACCTTTCCCATCTCTGTCCTCATTCCAGGACCAGCTTTACGCTTCTGGAGCTCTCATAATCTTTTCCAATTCAGGTCTTTTCCAAAGACTTGTCCTTTTCAAAATACCATCTTCCAAAACTGCATAAATATTTTCTTACACCTCCTCAACACTGTCACTCTTGGCATCTTCAGTTTAAGACAGTAAAGCTCAAGTTCTTGCTGTCTTGATAAACTTGTACATAAAAGGATTCAATTCCTGGCTTACAGAGCAGTGAGTGTAACATTGGCACCCAAGGAGTGAAGTGCAGGCTGTGCAGGTAGCCTGGGAAGTGGATTGCATGGCAACCTCAGGGGTATTTTGGTGTTTGTTGGAGGAAGGCAGCCGATGACTCATGTCCTCAGATGGCAGCACAAAGTCAGAGCCAACTCACCAGCAAATAGTTAAATATTTAATTTATTTTTGTTTTGTAAATGCTGTTTACCTCGCTGGAGGTTTTCAGCCAAAATTAGTTTCAAAGCTGTCACAAAAGATAAACTGAGTAAGTGACCTTTAATTTAAGTGACTGTAGTTACATTCCCCCCCACACCCCTCCCAAGAAGAATATTCCTAGAGAAACTCAGCATTCTGGAAAATCAGTCTAGGAAAGTGAGTGCCCAGCTTGAGCTCCAGAGGTGTAGAACATTGCTGCCCTGTGCTTTGGCCAGCACTGGGCTGGGAGGCTTTCTTAAAATGTATGTGTGCATATACACATCTCTCATAACTGCTCTGAAATGAACTGTGTTCTTCTGCCTAGCTCCTTACAAGCTCTAATGGGTTTTAAAGATGAATGGAAGCAGAGGTTGATAACAGCAGTGTTCAAAATGATTCAGAACTACTGGTTTTAAAGAAGTGAATTATGTGGTTACAATGAGAGGGAACAGTTACAGCCGGATCTGCTTTGCCTTCCTGCTTAAATTTAAGAATAATATTGTTGTTTAGGGATCTCCTGCTGGCTGAGTCTGTATCTGCAGGAATGAGGGCTTTTGGGTCAGGTTCATCTTTCTTGTCTGTGCTTCTCATTCTCGTGCTTGCAGTGGTAATATTCAGGTTGCTGAGCTGTTTGGAAAAGTACAGCCAAAACAGAAGTAGATAATGTTTTAATTTCCATATAAACACGTGATTTGTTGTCTTTCACTGTGAGCACAAGCACTGATTTTCCAGTAGATTAAAATCAGTATTACACAGTTAACAGGGGCCCACAGCCCCAGTTTGAAACATCCCTGAGGCTTCTTCCTCCCCACACTCTGCCCTTCCTTGGGTCTCTATGTTGGTGTGAGTGGTTGCTGTCAACATTAAACTACTCATTCACCTGTCAGTTTTAACTAATTATTGGGATGTCCTGCTCAGGATCAGGAGTTGGACTTGATAATCCTGATGAGTCCCTTCCAACTCAGCAGATTCTGTGATTAGGAGACTTTTACTTTCTCTCCTGCTCCAGCAGACAGGTTCTATAGGAAGTATTTAAGAGGCAAAATGTGTAAGTTGGAAAGGACCAAACTGAACTGAGCTGTCACCTGAGGCAGGATGATGATGGCAAAACAGTCTGGGTGGTGAACTGGGCTGAAAGCCCTGGCTCTACCTCATCAGAGTGTGCCACCTGTAACTTGGACAGTGCTCAGCTTATTCACTGTGCAGAGAAAAGGGCTTTTAAAACCAGGAATATCTGACGTTTTGTCACTTTGAATTTCCTTGTCCCTCTTGGTGGCTCTTTGAAGTGGTTTAGCTGGTTATTCTTTGCTGGGCTGGCCCGGGCCACAGCACATGCTCTGCAGCTGGGTCTGTGAAGGGTGACACGGGTGCACAGGGAGGTGGGAGAGCCACGGGGCTGGCTGGGTCTGCTATGGACCTGTAATGTAAATTTGCTGAAGGTGCTGTGGAGTCATCTGTGGGTTGGCACATCCTTTTATACAAACACTCCCAGCCTGTGCCAAGGCTGATTCTGCACTGATGGCTGTGACCCGTGTGTGCCTCGTCAGGCATAGCCTGGCTGTCCTGTGATCGCTGCTGGTGAATGAACTTCAGCCTCTGCAGGTCGTTTTTCCAGTGACATGATTAATAATGGCTGGTTTATACTCTTATTGTTAAATCTCATGAGAAGGCTTTTCTGTATCAGCCCTTCCCAGCTCAGGGGGCCGTGCAGGGTTTGCATGATTAGCATGGCTTGTGCAAAGAGAAATCCCTGCTGGCTCCCAGTGCTCCTCAGAGATGTGCCTGAGTGTCCCTTTCCATTTGGGTTTTGACTACATTCAGCCAGTATTAGAAAAGTAACTTCTGTCCTCATCATTGAAATACAGTTGGTGGTGCCTTCTGTGATCCTCATTTGCTAACTTTGCCTTGGCCAAGGCCTGGTTGAGGGGGGAGGCATGTCATGCAGCCCACTGTAAATATAGAAACACAGATGGAGCTTTAACTGTTGCAGGTGAGGTTGCTGAGAACTAATGCTGAGGCAGTATTAGTGGTGTGGGACTTTTTTCTTGTTAATTTAGGGTTGAGATTGCAGACACTTTGTATATTTTCTGTGGTTGTGGGTTTTACAGTTGACTGCACAAGGTACTTAGTCAACCACAAGGAAGTGAAGATGTCATCCCCTACCCCACTCCTTTTGTTCTTTTTTTTTTTTTTTTTAAGAATGGAAAACAATCTGAGTAAATTACAGTGACAGCAAATGAAAGGCAGTAAACCAATAAGTCTCTTCTACTCTTATGTACCTTCAGGAAAGTAGGCTGTGCAGCTTTTCTCACTGGTTGTCAGCTGTCTTAAAATCTACCTGAGAGCTTTTCTGGAGGGACAGGTCTTTAGGTGACCTGTGGTCATGGGATCTCATACTAGTGGAAGAGTGTGTGTGAAATTAGAAACTACAGCTCTCTGCAAAATCTTGCCCATGGTAGCTGCAGCTGCCATGATTTCAGCTGCTCAGAGATGCCATCCAGCAATTTCCCCTTCCATGCAGATCATGGAAAGGCTGCAGGAATGCAGCAAACTCATGTGTTTTATTAGAAATGTTTGGCCTTTAGGATACAAGTGTCCATAAATGCAGGCTTATGTTCTGAGCATAAACTTAGTTCTGAGTTTGGTGGAACCTGCAGCATTGTAAGTTTGTTTTCTGCTTATTTTTAGGGGCACCAGGAGATGCTTCAGTGGCGAGACCTCTTTGACAATGCAAGTTAGGAATGAAATCCATTAACTAACCTCCCCCTCCTCACCCTGATCTCCAACAGACTTCCCGGAACGCTCGGAAGCAAAGGGTCAGGGGAGAAGGGTGGAAGGGCACCATGAAGCTGAAGCAGCGGGTCGTGCTGTTGGCCATCCTCCTCGTCATCTTCATCTTCACCAAGGTTTTCCTCATCGACAACCTGGACACCTCGGCTGCCAACCGGGAGGACCAGCGCGCCTTCCACCGCATGATGGCCGGGCTGCACGTGGAGCTGGACCCGCGGCTGGAGCACACGCTCCAGTCCCCCTGGGAGATCGCGGCCCAGTGGGTGGTGCCCCGGGAGGTGTACCCCGAGGAGACCCCCGAGCTGGGGGCTGTCATGCACGCCATGACCACGAAGAGAATCATCAAAGCCGATGTGGGGTACAAAGGGACGCAGCTGAAAGCTTTGCTAATACTTGAAGGAGGGCAGAAGGTTGTCTTCAAACCCAAGAGGTGAATATTGCCTTCGGTGACTGCTTTAATAGCTGCTTTGTTTATGTCTGTGTTTTCTTTTCTCCACGTTGTCACATTAATGTTTAAGTTACAAATTTTCACCATCCTGTTATCTGAGAGACAGACAGGAGGGAGCCTTGCTGGTGCTCTGGTAACAGTAGGTTGCTGTGCCAGCTGTCTCTCAGGCTGCACAGTCTTGATGCTCAAAACTACCTGTCTTTAGGTTAAAAGAATAATAATCCCTGTGTTCAGTCCTGGAGGAATGTTGGTTACACGTGATGTTTCTGAGTCTTTCTGACTCTGGAAGTGCAGGTTGTGGCAATGTGGAGACAAACCTTGCCTACTCTGAGTAAGGGTCATGTCAGACTGCCAGGAGAGAGTGCAGTTCAAGAACAGGGAAGGAATTCAAGTTGACAGTGGTATTAAAACTAGATCTGGGTGTCTGGTGTTGCTGCATGAAGGCTGTAAAAATGGCTTGGGGTAGGTCAGAGTTTCCTGTCTGCCAGTGCTGAGTACTGGAGGAGCAATGTGTGGGTAGTGAGATTTTCTTGGTGTGGCCTTTGTTTACAGTGATCCACAGGGAAATCTGACATGATTGAACACTCATGAAAGAGTCTTGTGCGTGGCTGTAAAGCTTTTTGAACTGTTTGGCTTTGGGGAAAAGGATAAGAAGGAAAGATGTTAAAAAGTAAGGGAGGTGTGTTTTAGGGGAGTGCACTGCAAATGGGAGGTGATGTCACCACAGTGAGGACATCTCTCCCCAGAGGATTTTGAGCTGAGCAAGCATTAAGGTTTTCTGTCCTGTTAATGAGGGAGTCCAGAGGAGGCCATGGAGATGCTCCAAGGGCTGGAGCACCTCTGCTTTGGAGACAGGCTGGGAGAGCTGGGGGTGTTCAGCCTGGAGAAGAGAAGGCTCCAGGGAGACCTTAGAGCCCCTTCCAGTGCCTAAGGAGGCTCTAGGAGAGCTCTGGAGAGGGACTTGGGACAAGGGTATGGAATGATAGGACAGGGGGGAATGGCTTCACACTGACAGAGGGCAGGTTTAGATGGAATATTTGGAAGAAATTCTTCCCCTTCAGGGTGGTGAGGCCCTGGCACAGGTTGCCCAGAGAAGCTGTGGCTACCCCATCCCTTCAAGTGTGCAAGGCCAGGTTGGACAAGACTTGGAGCAACCTGGTCTGGTGGAAGTTGTCCCTGCCCATGGCAGGGGTTGGAATGAGATGACCTTGAAGGTCCTCTCCAACCCAAACTGTGATTAGAGAATGAGAACACAAATCTGTCCTGCACTTGAGTTCCCAGTCCTGTTTCTCTATAGCCAGTTCCTGCTCGGGCTGGAGCTTCCCCGTGGGCCCAGGCTGTGTTCCAGCAGCATGAGCCTTTCACACTGAAGTCTTGGTGGTGTCCCATAAATGCACCAACAAGACACAGCATTTCCATAGTGCTGTCTGTGTGGGTGAGAGCTGTAAAGTGTTTCACTGAGCAGGACATTCCCATAATGCCATGTCTGTGCAGGTGGGCACAGTGACTGTGCTCCATCAAGGACACGTGCAGCTGGGAATGTTTATAGGAACACTGGGCAGTATGGCCCTGGCCATACAGGCAGACTGATGGTCTGTTTGTGGCTACTGAACAGCCAGGCTTGTGGGCAGAGTCCTTTTGTGCCACTGCAAGAGAGTCTGTTTAACTGGCTTTGAACATGAAAGCACTGTCAGAATTACTGCTAAAAACAGTTAAACAGTTCCTGGGAAACTTACTGGTTGGGGATGATGGAATTTCCTTGTTACTTTTGCCCTAAAAAGAACCAGTTGCCTACTGTGCATGGAAACAAGGCCTTTGGTTGGGTTTTACCAATAAATTTTAGCTCTTCAGCTTTCAAGAAGTAACCATGTTTCCAAGAGCCTGCTGTAGGTACATACCAGAGACCTGCCTTTGAGGACGTGTTCTGAGGTTAACTGTCCCATTTCAAAGCCTGACTTACTAATGATTAAGAGTTGCTGCCATCACATCTGGTGGTATATGTGAAATAAGTTGCTCGTTTGGTGTAAGCTCCAGTTTGGCAGGAATCTGTCAGATCCTCCTCCCACAACTCCCTGCCATCCTGCCCTGGTGAATTCTCTTTTGAGCTGCTTTGCAGACAAGCTGAAACATTTGCTCAGACCTTCCCTGAACATCCAAGTAGAGCTCAGTGGCTTCTCCTGCACTGTTTTTGCTACTGCTTGATCCCAAAGTCTGTTGGAAATAATCCATTTTACACGATTTGATACGTAGATGGAAATGAGAAAACAGGCCTTGTCCTATTGGAAAATGTGTTGCATTTGACCCATTTGCTCAGTATTGATTGTAGTATTTCACACTCACCTGAAGCACGGTGCTAAAACAGTACCTAGGACTGATTCAGATGTGAGGAAACTCAGAAATTGGTGTTTGCCTCGGCTAAGTAACATCTATTAAAAGATAAAAAAGGGAGCAAAAAGCCTGCCACTTCACCAAAACACACCGTTGTTGTGATGGGTGCCTGATTTCTGTTTCTTGCTCTTCATGATGTCTTTCCTCCACCAGAATAAAGGCTCTGTTTATATCCAGTATTGTCCTCAGGTTCACTCTTGCTGATTTTCTGTCTACTGTAAGATTCCATTTGCCATCTCTTCCACAATATCAGATTGTATTTTCATGTTAATGTACAATCCATTCTAACCCCAAAATCATCTGTGGAATTGCTGATTTCCAGTATAAATAGTCCCCTGTTCTGTAGCTGGGTCTGTGCTCTTTGTTCTTAGATGTGGTTTGGCATATGGTTGGATTAAAATTCATTAGTTGGAATAGGCACTGCTTCCCAAGCTTTGGAGATCACTGTACATCCCTGGCCTGCTCTGAACAGCAAAATTGATGGAATTTCTGCACAGAATCACTGTATTTGACTTGTTTCAATTACAGATATGCCAGGGATTACGTGGTGGAAGGAGAGCCCTATGCTGGCTACGACAGGCACAACGCAGAAGTGGCAGCCTTTCACTTGGATAGGTATGGAATTATTGGCTTACCTGGCTTTATTATCTTTGGAAAATGCTTCATCGGAGTTCCTTGAAGAACACACCTCAGATATGAGCTGTTTCTAACCTGCCAACACAGCACATTGAAGGCAAAAATAAAAATCAGCTGTTTGGTGACACTTCATTGCAAAGGTCTGTGCAAGATTCTAACATTTTAGATTTTTGTGAAAAATCTGGAAAGGAGAATGAGCACTAAAACCATTACAGTTAATATTACAGGGAAGAAAAGAGCTTAACCAAATGCTGTGGAAGAGTCTGGAATACCAAATGTATGTGCTAAGTTCACGTCCAGTACACTGAAAAGTGAAGATTAAATATTAATCAGTGCATCCTAGAGGAAAACCAGCTATTCATATATAAATTGTATTCAAGGGTACCCAGGTGGTTTCGTGGTCCTGAGCTGGAGGTGCAATTACAGGAGAAAAACCAAGTACAGGATATACAAAGAATGGGACAGAAAATGCCAAACCCTGAATGCTGATAGTTGAAATGCTGTTAGAGATGCAGTTTCATCTGGAATCAATGAGCACAGTCTTGATCTCCTTGTTACAGGAAGACTGTGTTGGCACTTTGGAGGTGAAGAGACTTAAAATCTGTACTGATCTGTGTAGTCCTTTAAGCACTTTTAAAATTCCACTACAAATACCCAGGTCATTTGTGGTCACACATGGGGGTGAAACCCGGATCTTGTAACTACAAGTTTTGTGATTGTTCTTCCCACCTCTGTTCTTCCAGGCATTTTTCAGGCATTCACTTTTCTTCTGCCACTGTCTCTTCCCTTCTCCCTCCTCATGCCAAAGAAAACAACTCCTTGATTGGTTGCTTTCAAGTGTAGTTGAATTGGGCTTGAACACAACACTTCAGTAGGTAGTGGTTCCCACAAATTATAAATGATCCTTGCAGGTGACCAGCCCATGGGCCACATGGTTTATTGCTTCAACCTGTACATGAGACACATGGTGGGTATTTCTGGGGTGAGGTCTGAGTTCTGAGCATGGTGCATCCTGTGGTGCTGTGCTGCAAAGGCTTTAATAAAAGAGTGTCACTGATGGCTTATGAAGCAAGTTTAACATCCGGGCACTTAAGAAAAGTGAGTTCCCTTACTTTGCTTGGAGAAGAAAAGAGGTTTCTGCAGGGCTCCAACTTTATTCTTCGGTCTCAGTCACCTCTGACAGAGACTGTGGGTTTGTTTTGTTTCGATTTTGAACTGCTGCCTGTGTTGCAAACTCTCTTGCTGTATTTTTTCCTCCCGAATCAGAATCCTGGGTTTCCGACGGGCCCCGCTGGTGGTTGGCAGGTTTGTGAACCTCCGCACAGAGATCAAACCCGTGGCCACGGAGCAGCTCCTGGGCACCTTCATGACTGTGGGTGAGTGGATTCCATGGATGGTGCAGCCCAGTAAAGAAAAATGGGTTTAATGGGGAAAAAGAGCCGTGGGAGCCTGACACAGCTATGGAACAGTTAACTCTGGTGCAGGAAGCTGGGAAGTCTCTGTCTTTGCCAAGGGAGAGCTTGTATAACCCTGTTTGGAGGGGGAGGAGGGCTTGGTTTCCTCCAAGTAGTTTTCCCTCTGTATCTACTCTGTCTTCCCTCATGCTGCTGTTACAGATGGGAAGGTTTGGTTTTTTTGAGTAAGAATTTTCTCTCTGTTGTCAGAGGTGGTTAGAAAAATCTGTGATTAGACCTACATGGAAAAAAATAGAATTGTATTTAACGTGAACAGAGTGGTGATTTGGGATAATTTGTAGAGCTGACACTTCAGTTGGTGTTAGATGCTGTTTGTGCCATCAGAGCCTGTGGAGCATTTAGAACCAAATGTGTCAGAACTTCCCTGTGTTATTTACAGCAGTAATGCTGTGAGGGCACGTTATGGGAATTACTAATGTGAACTCCTACCAGGTGGTCATTAAGCACCAAGAAATTACTTATGCTGCAGCCTTAACTCCTTCAGGCTTTCATAAAATATCCAATTATACTCTTTTTTCGTTTGTTTTGTTTTCTAATCAGAAGGCTCTAGAGATGATTGTTCATTAGAGCTGGTAAATATGTGCCTGTGTACATTCCTATTACAAGCACTGCTGGCAGTCTCACACTGCCAGTTACAAGGTGTAACTTGGAGATGAGAGGAGCTCAGCCTTCCCAAACTCTCCTTGCATTCAGATGGGGTGCCTGCCTCAGGCAGACTATACTTTTTTGAATTTCAGCCAAGATAACTAAGCTGTTTTCTAGCAGAAATGCTGACTTGAAAAGTTGGCTCCAGAAATTTTCATTGCCTTTCCTTAGTTTCCTTGGATTTGCTGTTGTGCAGTGCAGGACCCAAATAAATGGGTGGATTTAGGAAAAAGGTTGTGATCTCTTGTCAGCCCAAATTTGATCAAGTTTCTGAGGTTTTGAAGAAAAGATAATTCATGCCTATTCAGTGCAGGTTTGCTGGAGTTGCAGCTACAATCTCAAAGAATTCTGGCTCTTGCTGGACCTGCTGCAGGCCCTGGATGGAAAGTGAGACTTGCAGGGCTTTCCATACAGATAAGAGATCTGGTCTGCAAGCTCTTTGTAGTTAATAATAATTTCTGACATCCTCAAGTTGTCTGATGGGGTATTGGGAGCACAAGAGCCAGGTCTGGATGGAGGGCTCCCCTGGAGTGCTGGCTGAGGGGTGGGGCTGTGTAAGGGTGGAAAGTGAAAAACACACCTTTGGGTGAGCTGAGCCTGGTTTGGGAAGGATATTGGATGTAGAGCCACAGGAAACAAGGACAGAGAACAAGTGGAATCACAACAAAGGGAGACATAGTTGAGAACTATTTTGGAGGAACATCTGTGAACATGGAACTGGATTTAACTTGGCAAGAGTCAAGCAAAGGCAGGTTAGAAGGGGGAAACAGAAAAGGTTAAACTAAAACTATTAATCCAGGTTGTGTGGATTACAGGATACATCAGCATTAGCAGACTAAAGGCTGCAGGGTTTTGTTGCTCCTCTCCTGTCAGAAGACACTGATGAAGCTTTGACAGATCTGCATTCCTGCATCATGTAAGAATGACAGCTTGTGCCTGTCTCCCCTGCTCAAGTAGCTGAGACGTGTGGCAGCTCTCAGGGCTCCAAATCCATTTGAGTTCTGCCGTGTTCTACTTAACTTGCCTCTTTTAGGTCAACTTTTTCAGAAAGGTGGCAAATCTGACACGTGAAGTACGTGAAAAATGTGAAAAACAAGCAGTGTCAAGGTTGCCGAGTCAAGGTCCCAAGGACTAGGAAGGGATCACAAAATCTTGTTGGTGGTGCAGTGTATTAACTCTTGGTGTGATAAAGTCATTAGAAAATACAATTACTCTCTCCTTTGAATATTAGTCCTTAATTGCTTGCAATGAATGGATATCTGTGTAATCTCTTGGAACCTCTCCCTCTCTGAGACAGGAAGCACGTGGTCAGGTGCAGTGAAATCCTGTTGCAGGGAAGGCTCTGCTGCAACAACATGCTCCTGAATTTCAGCTGGATTCCTCGGATTAAGTTCTGCTGTTTTGATACCTGTTTGTTTTTGGTTTTAAGGCAATAACACCTGCTTCTATGGGAAGTGCTACTACTGTCGGGAGACAGAGCCAGCGTGTGCAGACGGGGACATCATGGAGGGGTCGGTGACCCTGTGGCTGCCGGATGTGTGGCCTCTCCAGAAACACCGGCACCCCTGGGGCAGGACCTACCGGGAAGGCAAACTTGCCAGGTAGGAGAACGTGGGAGGGGCACTCCAGGCTCTGAAAATCTTGGCTGTGGGCTAACCAAGACCCTTCTCTTGTGCCACAGGACGTTCTGTTGATGCTGTGGCCCTCTGAAATGGCAGCACCTGCTGTCACGGTCCTTGTAGTTTCTTCGGAGAGTTGTGGAGCTGGTTTAGCTTAAGTAGGTAGGCACTGGAAAGCTCCTTGCTTTGAATACCATTAATATTTGGTGACCAGGCTCAGCATCTAAAGAATCCTTAAAGGAGGACAAATGTGAGCTCTATCCATCTTGTACAATAGATGTGACACGTCTGAGTACGTGGCTTGGGGATGTTTTTGCCGTGACCAGAGCAAGTGGTTTTGAGCTTAGTAAATTTTTCCAAATCTTTGTCATTAACAAGTGATTAGAAAGAGTTTTTTAGTCCTTGATCTAAAGTATCTATTGATTTCCAATGATGTGATTGTTCTCACAAAGAATTTCATCCGAAGGCTTCACTGAATTGTTTTAGAGTATTAAATGCGTCGGTTGATTTTTAAGCAACAGATGTTTTCTCCTTTCCAGCAGGTCAAAATTAGCTGTGTTCAGTACATGGTATATTGCAGTAATGAATGGGCTGAATTCTTGGAGGTGTTTCTCTATTGAGAGGCTATTTTTCATCATAAGCTGCCTCCTTACACAGGGTTTTACCGTGATTCCTGTGCTGATTTGATATTTGCTGTGTTGAAACTCACTCTTGCCTCGTTCAGATGGGGTTACAAAGTTCTGGTGTTTGCACCTTGTCATGCTGCACATTTCCCTTTGAGAACATCAGGAAAATTAGATGTTCTAGGTGTCATGCTCTCCTTTTTCTGTGCCTGGTAATTATGGAAAAATAAAAGCGTTAAGAATTTTTTCCTGCTCTAACTGCTTCTACTCTGTCCTGAGTTGACCTTTTGAACATAATTCATACAGTCACATTAGTGTAAGTAATGTTTAATGGAAGTGTAATAGATAAAATCCCTGACCTTCCAAGGCCTGTGCTGATACAATATAAATGATCAGAAATAAGTGTCAGAGAAAGGTCTGTCTTGAAAGATTCCGTGGAAGATGAGGAGAGAGAGAGAGAATAGTCTGTCTGAAAAATTGTGGCAAGATTAAGTACTGCTCTAAAGTAAAATGAGAGAAAGAGAAACACTTGAGGGAGAGAGGGATGCAGCATAAGGAATTTATTCAGCACAAGAGGTAGGAGGGTCTGAGACTGTTGCCTTGTGGATTTGTGCTGCAAGTTGAATGTGAGTTGGACCTTGATGCAAAAGAAAGAGAGAACCAGACACAACATTTGAGGACCATGTGTGACCTGTCGTCAAAAACATTGAGAAGACACATTTTTGGCCCCTCTAGTTTGGATACCTGGAGGAAGGAATAAGGGAGGTCAGGCTCCAGACCACTGGAAGATGAGGTGGGGTGTGTGGCAGTTCTAGTAATGGAATTCTGATCTTCCTCCTTTTATGAGTCTCTGCAATTGTGAGCATGTCAGCAAGGCTCTCCAGCTTGTTTCCTCCATTTCTGTTTCCAAGTCACAGATGGTTTAAGGCATTTCCAATTTCACTGCTGTTTTGTGAAGGATTGTTTCAGTCCTTACATGGAAGATGTTATAGATGTACTTGTTATTTAGGTTGACAGATGGAAAGGATATACCCCAGAGATTTGGCTGTTTAGGTGGTGGTGTTGAATAGCTTTGAAAGCTGTAAAGAAGAAAATGAGAAAATTTCAAATCCTAGCTTTGGAGAACTGAGACATGACATCCGTGTTACAACATTACTTGTAGAAGGAGAGGAGATGAGAGGGAAGCTTGAAATCTTGTCAGTGGAGAAAAAGGTGAGATACTCTGGAAGGGAAGTGGGGAGGAAGGAGACAACTCTGAAGGAGAATGAACACAGGTGAAGCCCTTCTCAGGACAGAGAGGCTCTTTACTAACCATGATGAGATTATTTGCATTAGAGAGAAAAAAATTAAGAGGGTCACTGGAAAGCCAGACCAATGGAAGCAGGTCAAGGCACTGCAAACAGACACGGTGCTGAAGTCCTTCACTGGGAAGCTGAGGGAGGCAAGTCAATCTTGCCGTGAGGCAACCTGGGCACTGCTGAGTTGTGAGCACTGAGGAGGCAAACTCTGACCTTGTTTTTTGTAGGAAGATGTTGTGTATCCTTGCACTGGAACTACTACATGCTGGGATGTGAATGCAGGATTTACTCATGAGGATTAACTCATTTGCTAATGAAACACTGTTGTCTAGCTCTTCCTTCTTTATACAGCATGGGCTGCTGTGCTTAGCTTTTCTTCCTGCACTCCTCAGTGTCTGAAGGGCAGCTGTAACTCCCACTGGTGTGCAGGGATGGCTCCTTGAAGGGCTGTTTGGTTTCTCTCTGGCCACAGGTGGGAGTACGACGAGAGCTACTGCGATGCTGTGAAGAAAACCTCCCCCTACGACTCGGGCCCTCGGCTCCTGGACATCATTGACACGGCCATCTTCGACTATCTGATCGGGAATGCCGACCGGCACCACTACGAGAGCTTCCAGGATGATGAGGGAGCCAGCATGCTCATCCTGCTGGACAATGCCAAAAGGTGAGGGCCAGGGAATATTTTTTTTTTTCTTTTCATTAATGTCTTTTGTGCTAAGCTTGCTTTCTTATCAGAAATTACTCACCAAATATTAGGGTCCTTCAAAGGCTGCGGTGCTGACTGGACGAGGGGGAATGGATTCAAACTGAGAGAGAGTAGGTGTAGATGAGAGATTAGGAAGAAATTTCTTCCCTGTGAGGGTGGGGAGGCCCTGGCACAGGTTGCCCAGAGAAGCTGTGGCTGCCCCTGGATCCCTGGAAGTGTCCAAGGCCAGGCTGGATGGGGCTTGGAGCAACCTGGGCTAGTGGAAGGTGCCCCTGCCCATGGCAGGCAAAAATTGTCTTTCTGTTATGCACTGACAATGTTCTAGGAGGAAGGAAGTTTAATGGATTAGTCATTGGGAGTAAATATGGTGTTTGAAGGTCAAGTCCCTTCATTGTAGTTTGTTCTTATAACACTGTGAAAACACTGCTGGTGTGGCTTTGCAGGCTCCCAGTAAATTATTTCCTTGAAAGCTTGAGTGAGGTTCTTTCAACTCCTTTGAATTAAGGGATAGGGGGCCAGTTTTTTCATGGAATCACGGTTGATCTCAAGTTGGAAGGATCAATTGAGCTCAGCTCCTTGTTCCTCATAGGACTACCTAAAATTAAGAGCACATGACTAAGAGCAGATGCTTCTTGATGCCATGACCACTTTCCTGGGAGCTTATTCCAGTTTTAAAGCTACTAATAATAGAATTATTTGGGCAGAGTAATGCCAGACCCCTAGAGCAACTTACCTCTATTAAGTGGAAAGTTCTGTGCTGAAAACAGGATTATGAGGAGGGTGAAAATAATACAAATACACAAAATACAAATATACAAAATAAAACAAGCATGTGTTTACATGAAGCTTGAAATACTCTGGAAGCCTTCTGGCAGACCTCCCTCAGAAAGTGTGGGCATGAAATGTTCAAGTGGATCACCTTGTTGGTGGAACTGTTGTTCTGATGGTGGCTGCTCTTTGGTTCCTTCCCTGTCCAGCAGTGTCAGAGAGGCAAAGCTCCTGTTCCCTGTGCCCAGAATCCCAATTATTCCTTACCCCTGCATTACAAGATGAGTTCCATTTCTAGACTCCTCTGGAATTCCTTTCTAAGGTGCCTTGGTCTCATACAGAACTGGGTATGCTGGTGCTCCTTCTGTTTGCCTGGTACATCAGCTGATGCTTTTGAGAGTTGTGTCTGTGATTGGCCATGGCCTGTTTGTATTTTAATTTAAATGATTTGATCTCTTGGAGCATGAAATTGCCTACTATTGATTTCTTTGAATTCTTTACAGAGCTCTTGATGTTGAGAACAACATTAGGAGTTCATCTGGTTCACTTGGGTTTTAATTTTGCCTTTCAGCTTTGGAAACCCTGCCCTGGATGAAAGAAGCATCTTGGCTCCTCTTTATCAGTGCTGCATGTAAGTGAAATGCTGGGGTACTGTTCACTTTATTTATGCAATTGGTGTTCTTAGGTTTACAATATAATTAGGTTTGAAGCCTTCTGGCAACCTGAAAATGTTTGCTTGGATACTCAGGGCTTTATTGTTTTTGAGATATTGTCTGTTTGATGTATTGTCACTGCCCAAGAAGCTGAGAAATACATTTTCATGAGGGCAGTACAGTGGGTGTTTGGCTGCAGAAAGTGGTCTCACCTCCAGGTCACTGGTTCAGATCTTTCCATAGTCAGTGTGACAGGTACTTTGCATCTGCAGCTGTCCCCATCCAGCTCCTGACAAATAAAAGTTCACATCCCACTCTGAGTTCTCCCTGACAGAAGCGAAGGACTCAACGTGTCTGGCAATTTAATCATTTCCAAAAATGATTTCTGAAGAAGACTGCAGCCCTGCTCAGGGGGCTCCTTTCAACCCAGGTTTGTAGTTTCTTTGCTGGATTTTGTTTCTGCTTTGGCCTTGTGAGCTGTGGTTTTGTTTGTTTTATTTTTAGAGGCTGTGACTTGATTTCTGTTCTGTGTCCACTCTCTCACCAGACCATTGCTGCTTCTCTGGAGCACCTCTGCTCTGGGGACAGGCTGGGAGAGCTGGGGGTGTTCAGCCTGGAGAAGAGAAGGCTCCAGGGAGACCTTGGAGCCCCTTCCAGTGCCTAAGGAGGCTCTAGGAGAGCTCTGGAGAGGAACTTGGGACAAGGGTATGGAGTGATAGGACAAGGAGGAATGACTTCACACTGACAGAGGGCAGGGTTAGATGGGATATTAGGGAGAAATTCTTCCCCTGCGAGGGTGGCAAGGCCTCAGGTTCCCCAGAGAAACTGTGACTGCCCCATTCCTGCAGGTGTTCAAGGCCAGGTTGGACAGGACTTGGAGCAGCCTGGTCTAGTGGAAAGTGTCCCTGCCCATGGCACAGGGTGATCTTGAAGGTCCTTTCCAGCCCAAACAATTGTAGGATTCTATAAAAATTTCCTGGACAGAAAATACTGATGTATCCATTTCCTGATTCTGATACTTGAAGATAACATTAACTCCTTTAAGCCTTCCAAAAATTAAGCATTTAGTTGAGAGTTCCTTCAGCTTGTCCTTGAAAGGTTCTGTCTTCCACATTCCTTGAGGCCTGTTAAATCTGGGAACTTTTCAGAAAGCCTGAGCTCTCATCCTGCTTCCACTAAGCATTCCACTTAGATTCCACTAAGATTCCATGCACTCTGCAGTATACCTGGCCTGTGTTCTGCAAGGTTCTTTTAAAATCCATAGAGAGAACAGTTGATTTTCAAATTCTGTAGTTTCCCTCCATTAATTTTAAACAAATGTTTAATTTCCTGCTTTATTGAGGATCTTTTGCAGTCTCTGTCATCTGGATTCTCCCAAATGCAACCAGAAGAGAAGTTTATCTCTGTAAGAGACTTTGCAGTTTCTTGGATTTTAGGTGCCCTTCCTTTCTGGTGCCAGGCAAATGCTATATAAGAATTCATATGCATAATTGCTTTAACAATAGGTTTGGTACAGCACTTGCTTATACTGCTGGTTTTATTAGAGGCCATCAAAACCAAGAGAGGCCATCAAAACCATTAGACCAATGGTGCTAAAACATAAGGATTTGGGGGAGAATCCCAAGAGACCTCACAGAACACAACAGTCAAGATGAGTTATGACAACAACACGAACAAGTTCAGTGGCCAGTGAAGAGGAAGAATCACTTCTGTGTTCACTTTCTTGGAGGTTCAATCAACAGCCTTTTGTCCTTTGTGATTAACTGTTGGTCAGTGATGCTCTTCCTGAGGCAACGTGAGTTTGTGTTTGAATTAACAACCAGATTGTTGATTTTCCTTTCTTTTCTTTCCTTTCCACACTGTGTCTGGGAGGCCTCAGGACTGAAGACAGTCCTTGCTTGCAGCGGGAAGTGTTCCTGTGCACCATCAGTTATTGTCACAGGGCATTGATTCTTCTTCACCTTCCAAGTTTCGCTCGGATCCTGCGTTAACCTGCAGTTACACCTCCCTCAGGAGGTTGGCTTCGGTGTTCCAGACAGGATCACAGCTGGGCAGTGGTATGATGTGTTTGTGTGTTTGTTCCTTTTGCAGCATCCGGGTTTCCACCTGGAACAGGCTGAATTACCTGAAGAACGGGGTGCTGAAGTCTGCCTTAAAAGCGGCCATGTCGCATGACCCCATCTCCCCTGTGCTCTCCGACCCTCACCTGGACGCCCTGGACCAGCGGCTCCTCAGCATCCTGGCTACAGTGAAGCAGTGCACAGACCAGTTTGGGCCAGATGTGGTGCTGGTGGAAGACAGGATGACTCTGTCTCACTTGTAATTGTAGCGGAACACGGATGGAACTCCTTTTTTAAAAAAAACAAACAAAAAAGCGATAGAAAAACAGCACAATCAGTTCAGAAGGGCTGTGGCCAAGATGGACTGACATGAACAGGAAGGCTCCTGAGCCAGAGGAATGGAGGTGACAGTGGCTTTTTCTGTGGGCTGGCAGCAGTGAGAGGTGGGAGCTGGGCCCTTGGCTGGCTCAGCACCTGGAATGGCATCTTGGCCGTGGTGGCATGTCCATTGCTGGCAGTGGGCACTGCACTGGGTAAAAATGGCTCTTGGTGTTGGTGGGAGTGCGTGGAATACAGACACTAATTTGTGAACTGAATCCAGAGGGGACAAATGGAGATGAACAGTACAGTCCTCTCCCCTTCTCTTCCCCCAGGGTACTCTGGCGAGTTTGTCTGATTCAGGGTTGTACACAATCAGCTGTGAGCTGGTTGGGCATTTACTGCTTCTCTAGAGAACGAGGAAAGGGTGAATAAAATAATTATTAGACTGAAGAGTTGTGCCACCCCCCCGGGGGTGGGATGTTCTTCCAAATGCCATGAGGGTGGGAGAGGGGACCTCTGCTGCTCACTTGGCTTTTCCTCGATAAAAGACTGGGAAAGGGGTTTGCCTCATATGTGATAATGCTTCAGTGTTTTGGCTGAAGTCCTATTAAAGATTTATCCACAGGGTTGGAGATTTAGGAGAGGACAGGGTGGTTATACAGCACTTGATAATTAAGGGGTTATCATAAGTTTCCATGTGTCCTGTCACTGTTTTTTAAGGAATCTGGCAAGGTCTGAGTGGAGAAAATATCCTTGCAGTCCTGTGCCTGTATTAAAAACCAAACTTCCATTCTGTTGTAGCTGAGGAGGAGGAGGACAGGATCTGTCCTTGGAAGCAGGTTCTGCGTAGCAAGGTCATGCTGCTTACTGTGAGCCCTGTGGTACGTGGGGCCTCTGGGCATGTTGGGCTGAGGAAAGAGGTGTTTGCTGGGCTTCCCAAGTTACCAGAAGTAACCTGAAGAGTGGAGAGAGCCCTGAGCTGTGGTGGTTGTTCTCCATCTCATCTGAGAGAGCTTCCTGCTGCTCTGTGTGACCACAGCTCAGCGCTGCTGCTCTGTGCAACACCAGCTGGTCAGTCCCACCGTTCACCTGGTCTGGCTGTGGCTGAGCTCAGAAGCTGTGAGCACTTCCAGAAAGTTTTCTGCCATCCCAGCAACTGCCACTGCGATGTTCTGCTTTGGATGGTCATCCTGGGGTCCTCACTGATGGTTTTGCTGTAGCTAGGGAAGAGTTGGTGCAGGTTGGCTTTCCAGGCCAGGCTTGCAGCACTCGTCTTGTGCCAGTCCTGTCATCCTTCAGCACTTCAGCCTGTGCTGCCCATGAGCTTGTGGCCATAAAACCTGTCACCTTGGGATAAGAATCTGTGTCTCCAGAAGGAAAGCAGCTTTGTCGCTGTTTCCAAATTGAACAGCTTTTCATCAGTGCTCAGTTCAGCCAGAATGGTCCTTCATGTAAGGAGAGAGCTCCCTTCCCAAAGTGATTATGGATTACTGGATTTGTGAGCAAGGGCAGCAAAATGTCAGTTAAAGCCCTTTTCCTTGATTTGTCTGTCAGGATCTCTTTAGCTCTGCAGTGTGGTGGGCAAGGAGAGAGCTGTTTCTTGTTCTTGCACCCAGGTCACACCTGATCCAAGAATGTCAGGGAGAGAGTTTATCTGAAAAACGCAGGTTTATTTTGTTAAAGTCTTTTTCTTCCTTCATGAGCAGAGTATCTTGAAAGCAGAACGTAACTGTTTACCTGAGACTGAATTTTATGTTCTTCTGTCTCTCTTCTGGACTTGGACACATCACAGACCTGCCCCAGAGGGATGAGGTGATGGGATGGAGATATGTGGATCTGGAGTTATTTATTGGAGTTACTAGTCAGGATGGTAATGCACAGCCAGCTCTGAGGACACTGGTGAGAAGCTTGTGCCTCTTTATCATTGTACTTGACAACAGAACACGCTGTAGAAGCTGTGGGTGGTGCCTTAGAGGTGCCCATGGGGCAGGAGCGCTGGCATCAGCTGTTCCCCAGGAAATTTCAGATGATTTACCCAAAGGGGAGATGGTGAAGCACATGGTGGTGGCTTGTAGCATTTCTAAAAGCTTGTTCTTCTCTTTGAGCTTAATCGTGAGCTCTTAGTATTTTGGGAAGGACCTACCAAAATTTGATGTTTTGATTTCAATGTGATCACTCTTGATATAATAATGGATTCAAAAATTGATTTAATAATGGATTCAAAAAAAGGTCTTTCTGTCTTTGAGATTAAATTGGTTGAGAATTTACGTATTGCTCTAAGCTGAAACTTTTGCTGTCAGATGGAACATGGGGATAAGTTTTTCCCCAGTATGAATGTCAAAGATTTAAAGCAGGGTATTGGTTTATTTTGGTTTACTTGTGAACAAAGGGCGTGAAGTCCGGCATCGTCAGTAGGAGGAAGCAAGAAATGGTTGGGTTTTTTGGGTTTGCTTTTTTCTTTGTGATATTGATGCTTCTGGTTGCTGTAAACACTCCTGGAGGTTGGTGTTCTGCAGCAGGAAAGAAGAGTAAATTCCTCCCTTAGCCAAAATCAGGGAGATGTGATTTTGGCCTTGCGATAATTTCTGCCCTTTGGGCAGCTGTCGTTGTTTTGCTTGAATACAGAACCCTGAGAAATTTTAGATTGTAACCATTGGAAGGGAAATGAGGAGCAGCATCCACGTGCCAACAGGGTCTGCTTGAATCTCTGACAAATAACACCGTTTGTGAGGCAGGTGCTGTGCTCTGTCAGTGAGGTTTTCATGACACCTTCTGATCCTTGTTCGCTGTGCACGCTGTCATCCGCTGGCCCCAGATGTTACACAGTGGTTGTGTTGTGGAGATTGGTGATACCAGAGCGCCTGAAGCACAGAAATCAAGAACTAATTAAAGAGAGAGCACCATCAGCCATCTGCTATTCACCTCCTCCCCCCTGAGTCAGCCGTGGGGTGAAGGAGACACTCGAGCCGGCTCCTCTTCCAGCAGCTGACGAACTGGAGTGTGTCTTGCCAAACAAACTTCAACTGAAAAATACTAATTTATTAAGAAGGTAATTTATTTGCTGCGGCAGCTGGAGCAAGATGCTGGAAACAGACACCCCTGTCAGAGCTGTCAGAGGATGCCCCTGGGAGCTGCTGCACAAATGGAGGTTGCTAATGAGCAAACAGAACGTTATCATGACTTTCTACTTGTATCCCCCCGGGGTCAGATCCCACATAAAGCAACATTGTGTGAATAAAGATTTTAATAAAGCAACATTGATGGATTGTTTAAGTCTTTCTCTCCCTCCCCTGTCTGTCTCTCTCTTGTTCCAACATGTGGGCTGAATGTTTAAAGTGTTTTGCTGCTGCTGTTTCCCAGTTATTCCTTCGCTAATGGTTGTCAGTGGCCTTTATTCCAGTCGTGTATATCCAAGAACGGGGTCAAACATCCAGGTTGTTTGCAAGAGCCTTATTGGGAAGGGAAGAAGAGTGTCCCAAAGGTATACAGAAGAAAAGCACACCTAGATTGGAGTGGTTTTCTGACAGTGCATCCCATGGCCCTGCATCTGCCAAGCACCTGGGCTGAGTCCTTGGCTGTATCCCAATAGCTTGGCTTCGTTACATGGAGCAAGAGATGGATATGGAGTTGGCAAGAGATGCTTGCAGAGTTGGCAGGTGTTCATGGTTGGTTTTCCTAAGCTTTTATTGAGACAGAGCAGGTAAACAGCCCCCAAAATCTGCTCCCACTGAGTGCAGAGGTTTACTCAGACTGTCAGAGCTTGTTTTCTCAGTACCCCACTAGTGAGTGGGAGGCAGGAGGTGATGCAGTTGTGGATGTCAGGGGTCTTTGACCTGCCCTGTAGCATCAACATGGTTGTGTGGAACCTGCTTTTGTTTAAACTAGAGTTTCTCTGTTGAAACTCTGGACTTCAGCATTGTTGAATTCTGCAAGAACTGTTTTTTGGGGTTTATTTTGGGGGTTTTGTGGGGGAGGATGTTCTGGGTTTTTTTTTTTGTTTCCTAGCATTATGTGCTGGCAGTAACTTTTCTTATCCTCTGTCTGTGTTCTTGAGCTTTGCTCTGGGAACGGGACAGGATTTTTGCTTGTGTTTGAGCACTTCAGCAGCTACAGATGATTTTAAGGCTAAAATCGCCACTTCGGAGAGCTGTTGTTCCAAGCACTTTGTTGTGCTGTTATGTATTTTTAGAGTGGTTGGCCTTAGTAACAGGGTGAGAATTCCTTTAACTGAGAGGTTTCAAAGTGTTTCTGATTATGTAATGAATGTAATTTTACAGAAGAATGAACACAACACGAACAACTTTGAGCCAATGGAGAACAAAAGGGGGTTGAAAATAAGCACTTTCCCTGAACTTCTCAAATTCTTTCCCTACAAATTTTTTATTGAATCTAAAAATTAGAAATGAAAAGAAGTCTTTAGTTCATATATCCCAAATGTGGGACTGGTGACCTTTCTTTGTAGAGTCAAACTTTTTAAGAGACTGGGGATAGGACTTTATGGGGAAAAAAATGAAGGAGGGGAAAGGATTCCCCTCATATCCTTTATTCCAGATCTTCCTTTAATTTAGTGATCTAATCCACAGCTGTTATACTGAGCTCTGGAGAGAGAGTCTTCTCCTCCTGCCTTCTGTCAGAGTGCAGCTATGGATCTACAGAAGGAGTTGCTTTATGGAAAGTGGAAAAAGCATGAAAAGATGGGTGCATGGCATTTCCCTGGGCAGTGGATACAGCCTGTATGTAAAATCCTGGATTGCAAGGTTCCCTCTGAGTGTTTGCCTGTCCTGAGCTGCACTGGGGGGTGGAATAAGCAAGACATAACCTCATTTTGGTGGTGCTGTTTTTCTTTGTAGATGGCAGCTGTGCTGTAAGAGCTGAGCTGACCCGAGAGGGTGGAGTTTTAACCAGGTGGTTGCTGCTCACCAGGACTGACTGACAAATAACCAGCCATGAAGTGACAAGCTCATCCTTCCATCATCTCTGGGGACATGCAGGTCCCTGCAGCTGCTTCTTCTGCCAGACTCAGCTGAAGATGAGCAAATACTATAGTGAGGGTTCCAGCAGAGGAATCAAAAAATCCAGGTGCTTCCTAACCCCATCCTTCCCAAGGCAGGTAAGAGCTCTAGGTAAGAGCTCTAGCACAGTGCTCTAGGATCTCCTCCAGACTCCTGCAGCATCCCTTCTAATAGGGGGATAATCTCTTCCCTGAGGCCCCACAAAGGGAATTGAATTACTCAAGGAGGGTAATTCCTGCCCCCACAACACTTCAGTGCCTTGTTACCTGCAGGGGCAGGTCAAACAGGATCATAGACTCTTGGAGTGGTTTGAAGATCATCTTGTTCCACCCCCTCCCAGTATCCCAGGTTGCTCCTAGCCCTGTCCAACCTGGCCTTTAACCCTTCCAGGGATGGGGCAGCCACAGCTTCTCTGGGCAACCTGTGCCAGGGCCTGTTGAACAACTGGTTTTATTTTCCCTTCTAGCTCTTAACGATGTGCAGCACTTGGGCTAGGCTGACATCCCAGGAGTTATTCCCTGGTACCATGGAGCTGGAGCAGTGTTGGACAGTCAGTTTATCTTTCATAATTTTCTTTTTTGATAAGCTCTCTTCAGCTAAAGCACTTACCCTGGGAGGTCAGAGTTTGAATGTTACAGCTATGAATTTTTTTATAAATGTACATAAATTCTTCAGTTCAGGTGCTTCAACTAGTTTTCAGGAAGGCTGGCAGCAGTTTAATTTGCTATGGCTACAGCAAGTTTAATTTTTTTTTATTTTTTTTTTTTAGTATGCTGCACTGGTTCTAGTTCTGTTTAAGTTACTGCAGCTGGTGTTCAGATTGTAGCCTATTTTTGAACCTGGAGGGGGCAGTTTTGTTAATCCCAGTATTTTGAATGCCATTGTGTAATATTTGCAGCCACCTGTAGATGGTGATGCATTCCATGCCTGGGCTGCACCCCCCTTCCCATCCACTGGTACCAGGGAATTTCCAGGCTGGATGAATTGCATTTATTATCCCTCTTATTTTTATTTTTCTGAGCATATGGGATACCCTTGAAATCCTTTCCATTTCCAAAGCATCCTGGCCTTGTCTCAGTTAGGATAAGTTGTGGATGACCTTGTCCTGCTGCTCAGTAATTGTGGAGGCCTCAGTTTCTTACAGTAAGCCAGCAATGGGTACAGCTTAAGATAAAATGCAAGTTTTATGGGGTTTATCCACTTTTTATCTTCCTCCCACGGCCAAGTGTGTGTGAGTATACATTAACAAAATGAAAGCCAGGGACTGCATGGGATTCCAGGATCCCCTGCCAGAGCACAGTCAGCCCTAAGGAAGCAGTTCTGCTTCCCTGTACAAGAAGGGGTTTACCAATGGTTGGAGAAACTGGCAGGAGGAAGCTGGATGTTGGTGATGAGCTTGGTGGTGGCCGTGAGTTGTACCTGTCCCAGAGCTCTGATCTAATTCCTGAACAGAACTTGGAGCCCAGCAGGAACAAACAGCCCAGTGTAGCTCCTTGTGCTGCCGGGCTGACTCACCCACTGCCTCCTGCTCCCTCGTTTATGCCCGTTATTTTGGTATCCCCTTGGAAATGACTCTAATGAACAACTACCGCTGTGCCTTGCGTCTGTGGCAGCAAAACTTCGGCTGAGCCCTTGGGCTACTTAAAAACCAGATTATTTGCCTTCCTCAGCCACTTATTTGCCGGTGCTGCAGCTCTGTGGGAGCAGCCTGAGTTGGACTCGATGATCCTTGTGGGGTCCCTTCCAACTCGGAATATTCTGTGCAATCAGAAACAGATACTCTGTGAAACCAGGCTGGTAGCGGTGCCCGGGAGGTTCCCTGGGCATCTCTCAAGCTCCCGCCCCTCCCGGCCAGGGTTGGCCGGAGCTGAGGAGGGGCCGGAGTCCAACCCTGGCGCGGAGCAGGGACCGGAGGGTGCCAGTGGCTCCGGCCGGGGCCGGGTTTTGGGGTGTCCCGGTGGCTGTGCCCGGGCGGGTTTTGGGGTGTCCTGGTGCCGAGTTTTGGGGTGTCCCGGTGGCTGTGCCCGGGCGAGTTTTGGGGTGTCCTGGTGCCGGGTTTTGGGGTGTCCCGGTGGCTGTGCCCGGGCGGGTTTTGGGGTGCTGGCGGTGCTGACCCCGCCCCGCCGCGTTTGGGCAGCGCCGCCCATCGCGGACGGGAAGTGAGGTCACGGCTGGAGGGAGGCCGGGAGCCCGCGGGCAGATCCCGCAGAGCCAGGCAGGGTCAGCTCCCATCCCACGGGATCCCCGAGCCATGGCCGTGGGCCAGGACGGGCCCCCGGCTGGGCTGGGGCTGAGCTGCTGCGTCCTGGTGGTGCTGCTGCTGCTGGGGGGCTCGGGCAGCCCGGGGACACCGCCACCGCCACGGGCGACGTGGGCAGAGCGGCAGGGACACGGTGGGGAGGGGGCTCCGCGGGGCAGGGCGAGCTTCGAGGGGTACGAGGCTGTGAAGAAGCACTTGGGAGCCGTGGGTGCCCTCTCCAAGCAGTACTGGCAGTACCTGGCGTGCAAGGTGTGGAAGGAGGGCTGCGAGGAGGAGAAGGAGGAACAAAAAGAGCCCAGTCCCAGCCCAGGTAAGCACCTTCCTCCGTTCTCTCCCTCTCCCGTGCCCCAGAATGAGCACCACGTCCAAACACCCAGCACGGGGGTCTGTGCCCCCAGCTCCTGTGATGCTGCCTTTTCCTTCCCGAGGGTCACTGCCCTGGGCATCTCCCTCCTCAGTGTACCCCGGGTTGCCACAATCATGTCTTGCACCTGTTGGGCTCTCGGTGCCAGCTCGAACCAGGTGCTGCCTGTTCCGAGCTGATTGTCCCTCCCCGCAGCCAGGGCTGAGTCCCTTCACTTGGGAGAGGGCTGCCCTTCACAGGGTTCAGCTGGGTGTCTACTCAAAAGGCAAAAAAGCAACTTGCTGGAACATCTCTGCTCAGACCCTGCTGCCTTTTCCAGGCTGGAGCTTACCTCTGGTGGGCCAGGATTACCTGGAGATCCTCTCTGCCTGGTACTGCACCTTTGGCAAGTGCTGCGAGACAGGAGACTGCAGGATAGTCAACAACATCACAGGTAGGGGCTGTGTTGGCTTTGTTGTTTCTTTGTTTTGTTCTTTAATAAGAAGTGTATTTTAGCAAGTGATGTAAGTGAATGGCATTTCTGAGCAGGGTGCTGAGCTGTGGGAGGGCGAGGGGCTGAGCTGAGTCCTGTGTCCCATTACTTATTTGTAGTTCTGAGACTAGAGAGCCTTTGTCCCTTGCTCTGCAGTGTACCTGCTCCAGTTTGCCGTGAGCTCTGCCTGCATCCCCGAACTCCCAAGCATATGTAGGGAGATCCAAACTGGCCTGGGACCCTGCTCCAGGTTGGGAGGGTACACCCAGACCTGTGTGTTAGCCATGAGCAGGTGTCATTGTGTTCTGCTGTCCCTGAGACTCCTGGTATCCAAACCCTCTGCTGGAAGCTCAGGAGGGCCTTTGGGCATCGGTGCTCTCCACAGCTGCCAAACACCTCCACCTCTTCCTGAAGGAAAAAAGGAGTCAGTGGAAAATTTGTGTCTTTCTGGGGCCAGAGACTGATGCAGGCAGGGCACGGGCAGCCTGTGGCTTTATTGCCCCTTCAGACTCCTCTTGGCCAAGCAGCCCTGCCCCATTTTGTCTCCTTATTCCCACCTGCAGCAGCTGGGCTGGCAATTTAAGGCTGAGCTGCTGCTCTCTCTGTGCAGGGCTAGAGGCAGACCTCAGTGAGCAGCTCCACGGGCAGCACTTGGCCAAAGAAGTGGTTGTTCGGGCAGTGCAGGGATTCCTGCAGAGCCCACAGCCTGAGAAGGCGCTGGTCCTGTCCTTCCATGGCTGGTCTGGCACTGGGAAGAACTTTGTGGCCCGGATGGTGGCCAGTCACCTGTACCGGGATGGGCTGAGGAGCGACTGCGTCAGGGTGTTCATCTCCCTCCTCCACTTCCCCCACCACAAGTACCTGGACTCCTACAAGGTGAGAGCCAACAACACAGTGTGTCCGTGGGGATGGTTCAGTGTGCCAGGATGGGATGGGATGGAGTTCGTTTCCTTCACGGCAGCCCACACAATGCCGTGAAATTTGGGACTGTGAGTGAAAGTGTTGATACACACCAGTGTTCTGGGTGCAGGTGAGCAGTGCTTGCACAGACTTCAAGGCTTTCCCCTTCTCCCACTCTGTCCTTGGAGTCAGTTAGGCTGGGAGTGCACAAGAAGTTGGGAAGGGGCACACCAGAGAGGTGACCAGAGGGATATTCCATGTGATTTACTGTTGTGCTCACCAACAAAAACTGCGAGGGAAGGGGGTTTGGGGCAGGAAGCCATTGCTCAGAGACTGACTGGGCACCGGTCTGTTTGTGGCAAGTGTGGGTGGCTGCCTTTGCACCACTTCATTTCTTTCTTTCCTCTTTCCTTCACTTATTAAACTATTTTTATGCCTCACTCGTTTTCCTGCCTTTGCTCTCCCTGTTCTCTTCCCTGTCCCGGGGACGAGGGATCAGCTGTTTGTTAGCTGCCAGGCAAGGTTATCCCGTGGCATCCTGGCTCAGTCCCAGGGGCTCCTGAGCCCTGTCCCTGCTCCACAGGCCCAGCTGCAGAGGCAGCTCAGCGAGACCCTGCAGCTCTGCAGGCAGTCCCTCTTCATCTTCGACGAGGCCGAGAAGCTGCATTCCAGCCTCCTGGATGCCATCAGGCCCTTCATGGCTCCCTACGGACACGAGGGCCAGGCAGACCAACAGAGAGCCATCTTCCTCTTCCTCAGGTGATTTCTGGGCCCCCAGAGGGATGGGGAGGAAGTAAGTGATGGAATTAATCCCTTGAGGTGTGCAATATGAAGGGCCCAGGCTGCAGGGGAGGGGACAGATGTCTTGTTCCCACAAGGTGGTTGCCTCTGTGGTCAGTTTTGCCTGCTGATGCTGGGTGTCCACCCTGGGAGCAGGGCACTTGTAGGAGGAGCTGAGGTCCAGCTGAGCTGGGACACCTGAGCCAGCGTCTGGGCTTTGAGACAAGGAAGCAGAGTGAGAGTCAACATGGTGCCACCCTGCCCAGCTGAGCAGATGTGACACTGCAGGGGGCAGAGCTGGGGCTGCAGGTCTTGGTGGGAAGTTCCTGTGCTCTGCTGGGAGATGGGGAGTTCCCACTGCCTGGACATGGCTGCTGGTGGAGATGCTGTGAGGGCTGATCCTGGCATCAGCACATCCTGTGCTTTACTTGGTTCCTTTCCCATCCAAAGGGAGAAGGGACTCAGGCACGTGCGCACCCCAGTGCTGTCCCTGACCCGAGCCTAGGTGGGATGCAACTGGAGGGAGAAGTGGGACATCCCAGAGCCAAGATGTGAGGCAGGCACCTGTCTAAAGTAGCCTCTGAGGAATGCCATGGAATGACCAGCTTCTTGGGCTGCCTCGAATTTTGGAATAGCAACCTGCAGCTTGGCTCTGGCAGGAGCTGTTCCCACTGCCTGGAGGTGGGCAGAGCACTCCTCCACCCCCCACCATCCAGACAAGTGCTCTAACCCCCAAGCTTGGTGGTTCCCTGGGGAGGTTTCCCTGCCTGTGGAGGAACTGTCTGTGTGCCCAGTGCCTGTGGAACTGACCCTGTTCCAGTTCCCTCTGCGTGGGGCTCTGGCAGGAGCCGTGGTGAAAGGGCAGGTCCTGCCCTGCTGCTGTTGGCTGCACTGGGCTGACCTCGTGTCCTGCTTGGCAAAGCCAGGAAGGTCAGGAATGGACACGTCACCGCCCTCGTGCCACCAAGCAGTGGGAGCAGGGGGCCTTGAACTGCAGCAGTGTGTAATCCCAGGGGTTTCATCATCCCTGGTGGCAGTGTGGTCACTGTCATACTGACCTGTTGTAGGAGGGTGGGCTCTGCTCCAGGGCTCCCGTGGACACTGGCATGGTCCTGCAGCTTTGACCAGGTGTGGGAGTTGAGGATAGGATGGGACTGGCTGCCTGTCCTCAGTCAAAGGGGGCTGTTTCTCCTGTGTTCTGGGTTGGGAGCAAGATCAGTACAAACTCTTCTGCCCCTAACAAGGCAGCAGGGGGTGGGGAACAGTGTTGGCTTTTTAATTTTGCCTCCCCTCCATTTGGGCTCCAGAGCCTCTGACATGAGAGGAAAGGATGTGTGCAAGGTCTGTGTCTCCCACAGCCTCCCTGCCTCCCACCCACACAAGCTCTGCAGCCAGCTGCTGCTTCCATCATATACCAGTGGTTCCCAGTATCTCCAGTTAACTGGGGCACTCAGGGCTGGGAGCAAACCCCTCACCAGCCTGACCTGGACCTGCTTCTCAGGGTGAGGGGCTGCCCTGCGACCCTCAACAGCTGTCAGGACTTCTCATCCCCAGGGCAGAGCTGCCCCTAAGGTGGGTCTCCAGAGGAGTCCTTATATGGAGACTGCTGCTGCTTTATCCCAGGGCAGGGGATGCTTTGCCAACTCCTGGGCTGCTGCCTGAATCCCTGCCTTTGCTTCCAGTGGGCCTCCTCTGTGTGCTCTGCCCTTTAACTTGGACTTTCATTGGTGGTTTGTTGGCGGTTCAGTGTGGGTCAAAGTGCCACCTGTGAGGTCAGTGGCTTCCCAAGCCAGGAGAGGGGACTGAGGGAGATGGAGAATTCTGCTGCCCCCGGGTCTGAGCTGGCAGGATGGCAAACAACTGTATCAGTGCCTATGGAAAGGGGCTCCTTGGGAAGAAGGCTGGGTCCATGTGCTGATCCTAGACAGTGAATCATCCGTTGCTAACAGAGGTGCTGGGGCCTGGCTGTAGGGGGCCTGCTGGCAGCTCTCGGCAGTTCACCTCTGGGGCCACACTCGAGTGACTTCCCTCTGTGTCCACAGCAATCTCGGTGGAAACACCATCAATGAGGTCGCCCTGGACTTCTGGCGAGCCGGCCGGGCCCGGGAGGAGATCTCCATGGAGTTCCTGGAGCAGCGGCTGCGGCTGGAGCTGCAGGAGCCTGCAGGTGAGAGCTTGTGGCATGCTGGGGGTTGTTCTGCTTGCAAACTTGTCCCTCTGCACCTCCCATCCAGTGTGTGCCACACAGGGCTGGGCACTGGGAACAAGCCTTCACTCCACCCCCAACCAGGGGGTTATTGGCAACGTGAGCCCCTTGGGCCCCGTGAGCACAGCACTGCTGTGACAGAGAGCACGTGAGGAGGGAGGTGAGAGCCCTCCTGGGCCCCCTTGAGCCCCAAAAATGGCCAGGGAGAGGCAGCCCAAGGCTTCTCTGGGGCTTCAGGTATCTCTTGGCATGAGCTGTAGGGACACACTGTGCTCAGGCCAAGTGCTGACCAGATCTGTACAAGTGGGTGTTTCTCTCCCACAAACACAGGGCGGGATGAGCCCCTCGGAGCCAAGCCTTGCCTTGCAGAGGGGTGATGCTCTCAGGTGAAGCTTCTGAGTTTTTGTCTTGTGTTCCATTCCAGAGAACAGTTATGCCCACAGCCACCTCCTCAGAGAGAACCTCATTGACTTCCTGGTGCCATTCCTGCCCCTGGAGTTCCACCACGTGAAGCTCTGCGCGCGGGACGCCTTCCTGGCCCGGGGACTTCCCTACTCCGAGGCCACCCTGGACGAGGTGGCCAGGATGATGGTGTTTGTCCCCAAAGAGGAGAAGCTCTTCTCTGCACAGGGCTGCAAATCTGTGCCCCAGCGCATCAATTACTTTCTTCCTTGAACACCAGGTGGGACTACATATGTGGTGGAGGTGGTTCTGCACTCTGGGAGCTGCTCCCCTTGCACAAGGTTGGGCACACAGGTGACCCAGCCAGGCACTTGCATGGGGACAGAGACTCAATCCCTCCTTACTCCAAGGGCTGTTGCAGGGAAGGAGTTGCATCCCACCCAGCTTTACTCCTGGGACGTGGGGACAGCCTGTGCTTGGCTGTGTTTGGAGTCTGTCTGGTGTTTTAAGTCTCTTTTAGGTGGCAGTGGCCTGAAGGGGAGATTGGGTTGTGCTGACAAATGCTGTTTCATGTGAGTGGAGACTGGGAATATCCAAGTTCTTGGTTTGCTGCCATGTGGTGAAGGCAGGCCTGGGACAGGCTGGTCCTGTTCAGACAGTGCAGCAGAAGCCACGTCCTCGTCCCTGTCCCCAGTTCTGTCACTTCACAAGATCACACAGAACTGTTTTGCTGGAATTAAATTTTTCCCTCTGTTGCTCTCGTGCCTTCCCAAGGTGTTTGCTGCTCAGGGACACGCAGACCAGGATCATGTTTGTGCATGGAGAAGAGGACTGAATAATCTCCTCTGGAGATGCCAAATCCATAACTTCTCACCTCGGAGTGTCCATCTCTCATTGGAGTCTTCTGTTGTACGGAAGCAGTGCAGGGATGAGGGGAACTTCTGCTGCAATCATTTTCTAAGCAGTTTGGTGAAGGGCCCTTTTGCTTTACTGCAAAATGAAAAAGGGGAGAGAATTCCTCTGCCAGGGGAAAAGGACCGGGTGAGCAGGATGGGGGCTGAAGGAACAGGCTGTAGGTGAATCCGTGATTTCACGGATGCAGGAAGCTTGGGTTTTTTCCTTTGTTCTTCATTTTTCTCTTATGTTTCATGCTGTGTTTTTTTGGCTGGTATCAGCATTATTATTACCATTACAAGGGCCTGTTTGCTGTCTGGGTACTCGCCAGGTGATAAGTGTGTTACAGCAGCTCCAAAAAATTTCAACAGTGTTACAGGAATCACTTTGTGACCTCTGGGTCAAAACTCCCTTCCAACAGAGCTGTGCTGGCAGTGAGTGAAGCAGCACATGCTTGGCTTCCCAGTCACTCCCACGGGGGACCTTTGGTCTGTTTTAAGCTTTGACCTGCTTTGTGGTGCCAGTGAATGAGCAGCACGACCTCTGGGAAAAGATTGACCAGACTCACTTACGAGTCCTGCAGACTTTGAGTCCGTGTTTCCCTCTGGGCACGCTGGCTCCGTTATCTTAGGAGGCTTCATAGTCCAAGGCAGGAGGATGAGCCAGCTGCTTTCCTACTTGGCTTAAACTTAGCTCTTGTCTGGAGTGGACCTTAGGGTTGTTGCCTGTGTGTGTGATCAGGCATTTCTGACACTTGGTTTATGGTTAATCTCTTAATCACAGGTGTCAAAAATCTGGGAAACATCAGAATCCTGGAATGGCACTTTGAGAAGGGAGGATGCTGTCCCACAGGACACAACTTGGGTTGTGTTTTATCACCTGAGCAGAAAGTTTAGCAGGTTGTTAGTTGAAGGTTAGTTGCTCAGAAGGTTGAGTAAAGCCAGGATAACCTGGGATTCTTTTTTAAATATAAAAAAGCCTCCAGCTGTCTGGGTTAGGCTGACACTGCCTGGGGTGGCAGGAAGTCAGAGTGAATGTCTCACTGGTGTGAGGTTGGCATGTTGAGCAGCTCTTGCTGTGGTGATGGTGTCACTAACGAGGGTGATGCAAGACCTGTCTGCCGGTCATGTGTGCGTGTCACAGTTGAGGGAGCTTTGATTACACAACCCCAACAGCCAGAGCCGTTCTCTGACCATGCCGTGGCAATGCTGTGTGGTTTCAATGACATAAATAAAGATACTGTGGGTTTTTTTGTTTGGGTTTTTTTTTTTCAATCTGGCAGAATCAAATTCTCTTTTTAAAACAGGCTTACAACAATCTTCTCTTTCCTACACAGTTAGCAAACTTTAGGTTAGGACTGAGCAGCTTCAAATATCACCTAAGGAAAAAAAAAAAAGGCAGCATCTACTCAAGTGGTTTTTGCCAATAAAATATTGCAACCTTTATTTAAAATAAAATGCAAATTGGCAAAACTTTGTGGAACGACAGGCAAAGAGGCCCTTCCAAGGGCCTTATTTACATCAAGTTTAACACTGTTCGCAGTTCACAGTCAGACAATAGTGAGAGAATTAAATTAGAAAACCAACCAAAATATATTACAATAACAATTAAAAAACAAGACCAGTTGACAACACTGGTAGAGTGATTGGTGATTAACGTGTTCAATTTTAATTCATTCCTGCCCTCAACGAGTTCACTACCGATACAACCAACGTGCCGTGCTGAGCCCATCGGCCTCACAACAGACACACGGGGAGAACGACCTCCTTTGGTACAGACATTGCTCAGTTGTCCCAGAAACTCTCGTTACCTGCCTCCAGGGAATGGGCTGAGGGGCTTGTTCTACACTCCAGGGAACTGCAGCATGATCCCAGTGCCACCAGTGCAGGACAGTGCTGGTGGAGGTTTCCATGTTTGCTGCAGTCACCACCTTTCAGTACCTGCCAGCTCCCCATCAGCAGCCGGGCTGGGCTGAGTGTGCTACAAGAGGAGACAGCAGCCTGTGGGCTCTGCAACAACCATCTTCTGGAGCTGTTGGTGCTTGTCACAGCTACGGATGCCCCGGAGCCAAAGCCTGCCTCAGGTAAGTGGTGGGATGCCAGGGATTGCTCTGTGGCTGCACAGTGTAACCCCTCCCACCCCTCATTCTCCCCCTGCCTGGTAGGGAGGGGCTGCTCTGTGTCCCCCCCCTTGCTGTGGGGTTTAGTTCCTGCTGCCCACAGAGCATGGTCTGCCCCATAACTCCTGCATAAACCCACGTGGTGGATGTCAACATGCACGTATTGGGCTGTGTGTCACTGACACGAGGCCAGTGGTGCTCAGGAGGAACATCCTGTGTGAGGGGGACAAGGACAGCCCTCCCTCCCTGTTGTGTTCTGCACCAGCAACGCTGCTCCTTTCAATTCCCCTTTCCCAGTGGCTAAATTTGGTGCAGTCCCACACCCAGACTCTTGGCTCAGCCTCACCCCTGTCCACGCTAACGAAGAACATGATTAAATCGAGTGCACTGCTTAGGGATCAAAAAGGGTGTACAGTGCAGGAAGAACAGAGAATTGCACCTGTGAGTCAGCTAATTCCCACAGTGGTAGGAAGAGAAAGTGCCCCACTGAGCTCACTCTGTGAGCACACACTGTGCTTGGCATTACTGGGTCTGACGTGGTGCCACCCGTGTTGCAAAGACAATGACTTAAATTGCAGCCCATACTAGTGCAAGTGAGAGAGCTCAGCTGTGACAGTGTCCGTGCCCCCATGGCTGCCTGACAGTACTGGGGAGAGGAAACAACAGGATCCATGCCTTGTCCCCTGCCCCAAACAGTGGAGCAAGAAGCGCGCTCAGCTGGGACAAGTAACAGTGTTACCACCCGTAGGATCCTTTGCAAGGCTGAAAGCAGAGAACTGGCCACAGTGGAGACCTTTAAGGCTGAAGAGAAAGCCATGCCTGGCTAAAGGAGAGGGAACAATTTCAGGAGCAGCTGTGGAAGGAAGAACAGCTGGACAGTGATTTACAGCAGAACCAGCTTCCCCAGACAGCATCCTTGTGCTATCCTGCCAGATGGCAGTTTGGGAATAAAACACTGTGGGGCAGGAGAAGCAAGAGCAATTCTGCAGCCTCTTATTTAGAGGGAAAGAACCTGCTGTCAGGTCAGCACTACCTCTGCCACCACCTACCTACCTGACATACAATGATAGGTAAGAGCAGAGAAAATGCTCTCCATGGGAGTGACAACAGGCAAATTCCCATGTTTTTCCACCACAGGAGGGATCAGCACTGAATGGCTCCTGTGTTGGGCACTCAGGTTGTGGAGTCTCCATTCTTGGAGATACTCAAAAGCTGCCTGGACCTTGTCCTGGGCAGTGGCTCTGGGTGGCCCTGCTTGGGCAGGGGGGTTGGACCAGGTGATCTCCGAAGGTCCCTCCAACCTCAGCCATTCTGTGACTCTGGAAAAGCAGTCGGATGCTGCCCTGGCCCACTGCCCATCTCTTCTGTGGGGGAAGAAGAAACCAAGGTGGCATCTGAAAGGAAGTGGGGATGGCCAGTGGAGAGGAACCAGTGCTTTGTTGGGACACAGCTGGTTTCTTCTGAAAGGGCTGCAAGAGGAGATTTCTAGTAGTTAGAAATTCCATATTGCTATTCTCTCACTTTTGCTGGAGCTTTTCTGGAAGACTGGCATTCAGGAAAAGAAAAGGCTTCTTAAAAAATACTCATCAGAACTGGACTAAGCCTTAAAATGTTGTGGTTAATATATCTTTCCCCTAGGAATCTCTTCAGTTTGAGCCCCTTTGTCCTTGGCTGAGCAGCAGTACAACGATGACACTACAGCAGATGATTGTCTGCCAGGGCAAGCAAGACCTGCCCTTCTGCCCCAAAGAAACCTCCCCTACCTTCTAAATCCTTCTGATTGTTTGACAGGCCGTGTGAAGCAATGCCACAAGCAGCCTTCCCTTTGCAGATCACCTTTCCAAAGGCAGGTAGTTTGGATGCACACCTTCCATAAAGATGACTGAAAGAGATAAGGTAAACCACAAAAGCCCTCAGTAAAGTCTACAAGATAAAGGGTTTGGTGCTCAGCTGAGTGTGGCTGTGGAAGAGCCCCCAGGGGATCCTGGGCACGCTGGATCCTGATGCAGAACTGGACAGCACAAAGGGCTGCTTGGTTCTTTTTGTGCCCCCTCATTTCACTTGGCCAGAGAAGCTCATGTGGTCCAATTGTATGTTACATGCTGCTCCTCTGCTGTGCCTCCACACACCGTGACACAACGTTGTTTGCCACAGACCAGGAATAAAAGGAGGATTATCAGACACCAGCCCATTTCTAAAGATTTTTCAAGGTTCCTGTTTCACTGTGCTCTGTGGGAAAAGCAGGGACACCCACTAAGACAGCCCAGCCTCCCCAGCACCAACAGGGTTATGCTTCTAGACAGCAGTGGAAGTGCTCACCTTCCAAAGTCACACCTGGCCCCAGCTCCACTCCAATTGCTCCACTCTAAAAGCAGCACAGTCACACTTTGAAAACAAGTTTAAAGAGCATTTTAGCCAAAAATAAAAGATTTAAGGTGCAAAGCAAGCGAGATCCTCTGTCACCAACAGTGTGAACAGCAGGGTGATGTTTATTTGGAGTCAGGTATGAGGCCTGTGTCCTTCCTCTCACAAACCAACAGGCGAGGTCTCCCTACTTGCCAGCACATCTACACCTTGGGAAGTTGTCCGTAGACACAGAAGATCAGCTCTGTGAGGCCACAACAGCCTACAAACAGCACCAGGACCAAGGGAGACAATGTCAACCCCTCAGCTGCTCTGACTTTGGGACTGTGAGAAGGCATCAGAGACCCAGTGGGGGCCCTTCAAGGCAGAGCCATAACTTCTGTTGTCACCTCTCGGGCAGAGGAGTGCACAGTTTATATGCATGTTCCCTACAGCACAGAACAGGATTCTGGCCTAGCCTTTAAAATACAGGAAAAAAATATAGAGAGATGCTTGTGCTTCCCCTGTGTGCTGCCATGCTTTGTCACCTTTGGATGCAGGGAAGCTGGAAGCCTGCAAGACCGGTAAGGGCTAGAACAAATCCCAGGAATCTGGCGCTGTGAAGGGACAGCTCTGGGGAATCCCTGTGGTGGGCAGGCCAGGCTGTACTTCCTGGCTCTCCAGCTGGCCCTGCAGCGCTGGGACTGCTAAAGGAATGTGGAGAACAGCCAGGGGTGGTGGAAACTCTGCCTGACCTACAGTGGGTCCTCAGGGGGATCAAACTGAAATGGGGAGTCAACCTGGTAACAAGTTAAAAACAATCTATAGCGTAAAAAAGAAACAACCCACCCACCCCAACAACAACACTGGCAAGTTGTGCAAGAGCCCCAAACTACTCAAAAACGACCATCAAGCAGCACCCGTGCTAGACCACTAGAAATAGGTATCAGTGAGTGAAGGCTGTGTGGTGGGGAAGGGGGTATTCCAGTGGTAAGTCTGCCCAGCATCCCTGACGCTTCCGACACAATGATGATGAGAACGTGGTGGATGAGGTGGACAGGAGGGAAAAGGGATAGTTTCATATATTAACTAACTTTGCAGTTCTCATTACAGCAGCAACAGTGCTGTGGAAGTTAAGCCATCCAGGCTAGTGCATCCACCTCCAGCAGCTCTGAACACTGTCAGTGCATTAGACCTTCCCCCCAACTGCACGTGACCCTCCCTCGGGAGCCCCTCCGGCTCCGACTGCTCGGCCGTTGGTACCAGTGGAGCCCCAGTGCTTTTCCTTTGCCTTGTTGGGAGAGCAAAGCACCCGTGAGTGCAGACAGGGCAGGATCTGTACAGCAGAGCAGCCTGCAGCCACCCCAGTACTCTGGCTGTCACATCAACCATCCTTCCCAGAGCGAGAACCTGCCATCGGTTCTCCTGCCTCTCCAAGGGAGGAGCAAGGAACTGCCTTTCCTTGCCACACCGAGCAGATCAGCCTGATTAGGTGGGGACAGATCCTCGATGTTTGCTTTAATCTACCCTCTCCATCCCCATTTCTTTGAGATGAACCTGTAAACGTGAGGAGAACTCAGTGATCTGAGGTACTTCACATACTCAAGTATCAGTCTTTCCTTTTGAAAGCATCAGTACAGAAAAAAAGTCCCCCCCTCCCCGTGCGTGTTTCTCTTACCCAGATGGACAGTAGCTACCTTTGCACCACGTCGCTGATTTCTTGGACACATGACAATAAGTTATTAAGGACGGGGTTTGCCCCGGGCACGCCGGCAGCTGTCGAGGACACCTGCAGCTCCTGCAGGCTGAGTTCCAGTTTGCTCACGGCCTCCCGGAAGGCGAATTTGTTGCGGGTGTGCGGGATGCAGTCCACGTAGCCTGAGCAGTAATCCAGCAGCTGGTGCCCCGTGTCCACCAGCTGGCTGTTGGGGGTGGGCTCGGCGATGGCACTGGAGAGCAGATCCGCGCACTCCAGCAGCGCCTCCTTGCTGATCTTGTCTGCGGGGATTTTCTCAGCTGCCTGTTTGGTCTTTCTCAGCGCCACCTTCGCGCCGGCCGTGCCGTTGGCCATTTTCACTGGGGAGGTGGAAGACGATGACAGAGGCACTTGAGGTGGAGGCATCATGGGCCTCCCACATTTTCCACCAACAGGTGCTGCTGCTGCTGCCGCCTTCTTGCTCCCTTCACTCGATTCCAGTCCGTGCTGCGCTCCCGCCACGGGGCTCAGCTCTTCTGCTGCGTCGGAGCAGGCAGCCGGCTGCTGGAGGAGCCTCATCACTGGTGGTGGAGGTGGAGCACACTTTGGTTTTACCCGTCTGGGCCGGTCCCTGTCGCCAGAAGAAGTGACCTGATGCTCAGATAAGAGCTTAAATTTATTACCCTGAGAGTCTGTGCCAATGAGCTGCACGTCTGCTGGAGTGTGTTTTAGAGTGGGTGAGATTAGGACTGGCACTTTGTGGTTATGAGTGGTTGGAAGTATTGCTGCAGCCTTGCCTGGAGATGACCACCCCGGCCTCTCGCCATCCTCAAGGGCCCCCTGTCGTGGGCCACTGTTTTTTTCTTTTCCCTTAGGAGCTGCTGCTAGCCCTGCACCCTCCTTTTCTTCCAGTGTGGAGGGAGTTCGGAAGGGGAGTGCTGTGGCACCCCTTGGCAAGAGTTTTGCTTTTGGTCTCTCTCTGGTCAAAGCAGGGCCTTCTTCAAACCTTTTGGGAAGCAGGTCATTGGCCCTCCCCGTGCTCTCATCGGGCTGAGAGGAGGTGGACACAGTCCGTTCCAGCTGAATTTTTGACCTCTGGGAATTTCTGGGAAGGGTCATTGCCATCCTATCCTGTTCTGGAAGCCCTGAGGACATGGAAGATGTAGAGTTTGACCTTGGAAAAGGCTTTGAAGCTTCTTCACTGCCAGTGGGTTTTCCTGCTCGTAAACCCAGTGTCTTTTTAATCAAGCGTGGTGTAAAGAAACCAGTGATGCCCGACCACCCTCCGCTGGTGCTCAGGCCCCCACCGCTGCTGGGCCCTGTGCCATCATCGTTGTAGAAGGTCCTCTGCACAAAGCCCCCTCCATAGCACTTGGGGGGTGCCAGGCTCGTGTCCTGCTGCGTGGGAGCAAAGGAGAACCCGTCCACGTGCTGCAAGGAAGCAACAGAGGAAAAGTTACCCGTCAGCTCGTATTTCTTATGGGGCTGGTTCTCCATCTCCCGGAAGGAGCTGCTGCGCTTGGGAGGCGTGGGAGCGTTCCTCTTCTTCATAAAGGAGCTGAAGAAGCCGCCTTTTCTGTCCCTGGTGAACGTGGTCTCTTTGGCATCCTCCAGCAGGCTGCTGGGTGACTTGTCCCTCTGCTTGCGGGGCAGCGCAGGAGACCCAGTTGTTGGCTGTGTGCTTCGGATGAAACCTGGGCAGAAGAAACAGGTGTGAATCCACAACATCTATTTCCATTTCCAGCTCCCTGTCCTGCAGTGGGCTTTATGCACCTGGGGTATTTACCTGCCCAGCTGCTGCAGAGATAGACTGAGAGAGGAAGTGAGCACTTTTATTTTATTTTTTCTTTAATGTTTTCCATTTCTGCGTGTGACTTGTCTGCTGCCTATACTGAGGAGGCCTCTTTGGAGAGAGAGATCAGAAAAAAGTTGTTCTTTTATTCCAATTTCTTACTCTCTTCCTGTACTTTTTCCCTCCTTCCTAAACACCGTAAGTATTAAAAAAAATATCTCTTGTTGAATTGTCAACTTCAGTTTTGAAGCTGTCATTTAAAAGAAAGCAGCAAAACTAAATATGAAAGAAAAAAATTCAACGGGATCTACTAAAAGAGCATTGAGAAAGCTGCAGTGTTTTCTATTTGCTGGTAAATAATTGGGCAGCACAAAGCACCTTCCCGTGTTGTGTTGTTTGGTTTTCTTCTGTTTCTCTGGGAATTTACACCCAGAATTTGTGGCCTCACTGCCCCTGTCCCAGTGGCCATACCTGGTGCTGAGCTGGAAGCCGAGTGCTCCACAGTCTCCTGTGTTCCTTCGATGTTCTCCTTGTTCTCTGCCTGTTTCTTCAGTGTTCTCGTCTTGGAGGGAAGAATGGGTAAGCGGGGCAAGTAAGGAACTATGGATGAGGAGGAGGCTGTTCTTCCAAGCTCCTCTGCTACCTCTGTGTGGAAAAAAAAAATGGAATAGTTGAAACACAGACCAGCAGAGGAAGAGGAAAAAAAAGATCTGGGTCTTTACTGAAAATCCAGACTGGCAGGAAGAGATCCATGACTGAGAAATACATGATTTATGGATTTAGTTTTTGTTCAAGTCTAGAAGTGTTCAGGGTCAGATGTTTTTCATAATGATTTCAAACTCATTTGCATCTTTATAAATTCAGACAAAAACCCCAAAGAGTAGGATCTGTACAAGAGGTCTAATACAAATCTAGCTCTGTGATGGGTAAAGGGTTGATGAAGAGCTAAAGCCAGCACTGAACGCATCTGCCTCTGTTTTTAATCAAGGTGCCTCCTATTGATGCTCCTGGGATCCCCCAAATTTGTGTCCTCTCTGGATCTGGATCTAAGCTGCTTTGCACTGCACCTCCCTATTGGAAATGAAGACTACATGTTTCCTTCCCAACACCAACAAAAGGTATGTGACTGGGAAAAAAAAAAAAAAGGAGAAAAAACCCCACAGCCTCCTGGCCACACACATTTGTGTGGCCACTGGATGTGCCTGTTATAGATCTACCCTGATAAAATTCCATCTGCTGTGTTTTTTCTGTAGGAGGGACGTGGATGGATCACTTTCATATTTGATTTAAAAATTGAGCAGATGCTCAGACATTTCTGCCTGTCTGCTGAGCAGTATCACACCCCTCACCAGTATTTACCTCCTGGCTGATTGTATTTGAGAGCTGAGTTGCACAAATTTGCTCCTAGAAGTAGCTAAGTAGAAAATCCGGAGATTAAGGCACACTTTTTAAAAATTAAGGCTGGGAGAATAATATTTCGTGACCTAATTGCTGCAGTCAGCAGGGGACTGTGATGTGCATTCATCTTGCTGTTTCTCTCCATCACTCACTATGGGGTAACCTCCAGTTACCTATTCCTGTTTCAGGAATAGAACAACAGCAGCTCTCACCCTCTGAGATGCTCGAGTCGTGGAACATGGTTTCAAAGGCCTGGTGGGTCTCAGCAAAGGAAGGTCGGTCTGGTGGGTTCCACTTCCAGCCTGCAATGTCAGAAAGCAGAGTGAGTCTCAGTGCCTGAAATGGGTAGATGATTTTTATTCTGTCCAAGGAGACAGAAAGTCAGACTCTGACCTACTGATAAGCAGGCTTTAGAATTGTTCACAGGTATTAATTCATAGCAGTCAGTCACCCTACGGTATCCTAACAAACCAACCTTGAAAAGAAGGAACCAGTTCTAAAAGTCCTAGCTCTCTGGACCCTCCACAGGTTTTTCTGCTCTCCCTTTCTCTCTTTCTGATTTTTTCTGGGCAAAGGACAATTCAAGATTTGCTAGCCTAGGTGCTTGGACTGAACACATCCAGCCCAGTCACAGATAGCTGTGTGTGAAAAGCTCCAGGTAACATCCTACTCACATGCTCTTAATACTGAAATTCAGGCAGACCATCCAAAAGAAAGATGTGTGCACCTTGTGGGGCATAGAGGAGGAGAGTGCCTTGATCCTAGATGGAGCTTGGAAAGTTACAGAAGGGGATCATAATGAAAAGTGTAATTTCTGTAGTTAGAACCCACACTAGAGGAATGTACTCTGGAAACACTGTCTGTTGGTATCACCAGAGAGTCTGGAAAGTGACTGGCATTCTGCTCACTTTGCGTTAATATCACATGAATTCCCAGCTTTTTGGCTTTTGTCAGCTTGCTGAAGGTTTTTTTTAAGCAGTGATACCCTTCCTCATCACCCAGCTTCTTTGTTTCCTACCCAAAGTCACCCAGACTGTCTGTGACGTGCTGGGGATCAGGTATGGCTGGAGACAGGCTCTTAGATCCCTACACTACAGATCCCTCCCACACTCTCAGGCTTTGTCCCCCAAACTGGAAGAAGATACTCACATGCCCTCATGAGTTCATACACCTTGGGAGGGCACCCCTCTGGCTGCTCCATCCGATAGCCTTTTTCCAGCAGATCATACACCTGAGAGAGGTCGATGCCTGGGTACGGTGACATTCCATAGGTAGCAATTTCCCATAACAGCACCCCAAAGGCTGCAAAAGGAGGAAAACAGAATTCCTGGTGATAAGTCTGCCCTCCTCTTGTGTTGCTCATTATGCTGTGGCCTTCACTGCAGCTTGAGGCAGCATCGTTTCCTCACAAATACCTCAGGCCAGTCTAGGTGAAGACATCACATGCTAAGAACTGATTCACGAAGTTGTGGCCAGGCATGTGACCATCTCCTCCCCACACGTTTCTGCCCAGGCCAGAAAGCAAGTTACCATCTAGGCTGGCAGAGAGAAACAAAATGGACAAGAAAAAAGCACTGAAGGTGAGTTTTCTTACCCCACACATCTGATTTGATTGAAAAGGTGTTATAGGCCAGGCTCTCGGGAGCCGTCCACTTGATTGGGAACTTGGCCCCAGCGTGGGCTGTGTAGGTATCACCAGTCATGAGTCGACTTAAGCCAAAGTCAGCCACCTTCACCACGTGGTTTTCTCCAACTAAGCAGTTCCGTGCTGCCAAGTCCCTGGACAAAGGAAAAAAGGACACTAGTGCAGCAAGAGCAGGGCTTCTGAGTACAGTCCAGGGTCCCACTCTCCTGAATTGGGAAGCACTCTATGAACACAGCAGGTAAAGGCAAGGTGAGCTTTGCCCTGAACAGTGTCAGAATCTGAGGTAAGTCTGGATTAGGGTTAATTCTTTAAATTCTATTAAATTTCCAATAATCATAGCTGTTACAGTGAGAAGTTTATGTTTTCTGAAGATAGGATGAGATCAGCAGCTCATCACACACTGGTAATTGGTTTATGACATGGCTTTATCTGGATTAAAACAGGACTTGAGGTGGGCACTGTCTGGCACACGGGGTACAGCACAACACCAACTGCTGTCAGGCAAGTCAGGCACAAGATTATAAGTCTGCTGTGAAAGTCCTGGGGAGGAGGTACTGCAGGACAGTACTGAAACCAACAGCCAATGGATAGGTGTGAAACCTAACTCTGGAAAAAACCTCCCCAAAATCAGGAATTCCTGGGCCTCCACACTGGTGCCTGTTCATCACTGCAGTCTGAAACTGCACCAGCTCCACGAGGCTTTACCCACCTGTGAATGAAGTTCTTCTTCTCCAGGTACTCCATGGCAGAGGAGATCTGGGTGGCCATGTAGAGCAGCACGACAGCACTCACTTCCTCCCGGTTGCAGTCCCGCAGATAGTCCAGCAGGTTCCCATATGGCATGTATTCCGTCACGATGTAGAAGGGGGGCTCCAGGGTACACACACCTGGCAGTGAGGAGCAGGGGAGCATGTTAATAGAGTTTCCCTTTCTTATCACTGCTCCTGATTTAATGTCCATTTTTTGGATTCTGGACCGATGAGTGTTTCTCTGAAAAGTGAAGACTTCCATCTACCCAGGTCAATGCAGCCCAACGTAAAACTCAGTGCTTCTGTCTATTTATCTGTCCATCCACTTTATGGATAGAAAGGAACATGTTTATGAAAGTACTGCTATTCCTGTATAATAGACATGAAGCAGTAGTTTTGTTCTTTGGAAGGTTACAGGATAAAATAGGAGATATTCTGAACATGCAATTTGCTTTTCTTCCTCTCCCTGCCTTGATAAAGCTAAAGAGTGGCCAACTGGAAGCAGGTACCTGTCAGCTGGCAAGATTTCCAGACTGAAATGTCACTACAGAGTAATGTGAAGCGCTCCCATGTGCTGGGTAAGGAATCAGCACGGTGAGACCTGCTCCTGAAGCAGCATTCTTACACATTCCTGGGATGGCTACTTGCTGCAGTCACTGTACAAAGCATGTATTGGTGGAGGAGGGGGGCAACAGGATACTCTTGTCTCTGTGAACTCCCCCTGCAGCACCAAAGGCCTATTCATACCCTTCTGCACATGCAGGAGTAAAACACAACTATGCTGAGCATCACAAAGAGCAAAGATGCAGCTCTGTGATGACAAATCTCCGAGTCTCTGCTCCTGGAACCAGACAGGGCTGGGCAGACACTTCATCTGTGCCTGTTTTTTAAATGGGTACAGAATAGTTGCCATTAGTAAGTAAAACCCTTCACATGCTTCACATTTCTCCTTTCATCCTAGGCTTGGCTTGACAGCTCCACTCCTGAAAGCAGCAGAAGTCTAGAAGCAACTAGTAAACACTAGTAGAGGTTTAGGGTGTCTCCTTAAGAATCTTTGTACATGTAGAATTAACAGCTATGCAGACTATTTAATAATGATCATCATATGGTGCATCTGCCAGTGAGACAAGGGGGCTCAGCCAAGCTGTAAAGCCTGTGGATTTCTTCCAGTCATGTGGTGTTTGATCTCATGTACTTATTTGGTGATACACAGGGTCCCTCAGAGCAGCAGCGATCTGGTGTCTTCTGCTTAATTAGGGACTAATTTGTTCTCTTCAGTGCAGCTTATTTTATAAACGTCCCTCACTTGAGAAGTACAAAGAACAGTATTTGTTGTGCTTCAAATATAACTTTTCCTTTCATTTCCAATTTTCTTACAATTTTGTTCTGTTCTCTCAGGCAAATAAGTCATGAAAAATAATTTTGTAAATTTGATTCAATAGGGCAGAGAAGGAATCTGAGCCTGATAACTAAACCCTGGAGCACGTCTGGGGCCAAGGACACAAACTAACAGGAGGATGATATTGCAAATTTTTATGTAACACAGTTGTGCCTCAACAGCAAAGTTGTCTACTAATGTGACTGTATTTGATGTTTTATTTAAAATTAGTGTCTCTTAGCTCCAATATTACATAAAGCTGCCAAAAATATCACCCCATAACCTGACCTGATTCAAAAAGTTACATAAGTACAGCAAAGCTGCCACTGCATTTAAACAAGATGAGATTTTGCCAAAATCAAGACTAAGTAAGAACAGAAAGAGCAACATATGTCACTGACCTAACAACTGCACTAGATTTGGGTGCTTGATCTCCTTCATCACAGCAGCTTCTTTCAAGAACTCTTCCACCTCCATGGTATCTTCCTAGATAAATAGAGAGCAAAAAGAAGGGAACATTTATCTTCATGTCCAAGGTCTGGTTAACACCACACATTCAGGCTGAATATAAATGCTGGCTTCCTTGTCTCCACTCTGGTGTCTTGGCTTTTACCAAAGCAAACTGTAACAGCCCTGAAGAGCTGCCTGGCTGGCCCAGAGCACAGTGAGGTGACAGATCTGCAGTGCCCAGACAGTGCCAGACTGGCTTGTTTGGTAGCTGTTGTGTCTGGTGAAGCCCCTCAGGATCACTGACTTAGCTATAAAAATTAAGTCTGAAAGCTCCCTTACTTAGAGAGCACACAGAATTGCAATTGTTAATGTTGAAACAAACAGAAGGTTTTGAAAAGAAAAGACAGATGGAGATGCTGCATTTTTTCAGGAGTGGAGGGGAGGTTGTAGAAGGTATTTCCAACTCTTCTAATTTCTTAAAGGTTCCACAGCTCCTCTGGAGGAAGGGAAGTCAACCTGGTAACCATTTCTACAGATCTGATTTGGACATGCAGTTCCTGCTGGGCCAAAATTCCAACTTGTTTCCAAGCACATGCACTGGTATAAGTTTGATAAGGTACCTTTGATCTGCAAAGCTACTCTGAAGCATGGACTTAATGCAGATCAGCACTCTCCATTTTCTCATACTCTTATTATTAGGTGGTGTAATTTAAAATACTTCAATTTCCTTACTCTCATCATAAATGGTGGCCAAACAAACAGTGCTGAAAACTCACCTTTAATGTTTTCACAGCAACAGTGAGGTTGTATTTCTTCCAGACCCCCACGTACACCTCGCCGTACTGCCCTCCCCCGAGCTTGTGCTTCATGGTGATGTCAGTCCTCTCCATCTCCCACTTGTCATGGATGGGGGACACTCCATAGACAGTGGGCTTATTGCACTTGGGTGCTGGGTAGTGCAGGGTTGTCACCAGGCCGTCTGCTACCGTTGAGTGATGGTGCACGAGCTCTGCCAGGGTGCTGAAACGGCTTTCTGCTGTCACATAGACCTGGTAAGAAACACCCAGGAATCTGCTTAAATGAAAGGAGCTGGAAGCTTTCAGTAACACTGGAAAACAGGTACAGTAAAAATGTTCTTTTTAAAGAGTCAGAGAAACAGACTTTAGAACATTTGTTCTCATCTTGTTGGGCAAATGATTATTAATCTGTGGGACTTTTACTTGCAGAAGGCAGCTAGAAATAAGTTATCACTTAAGAGCTGTGCTGCCTCCTGCCTCGTGCTTTACAGGACTAGAAACTGGAATTCTTAGCCAAGCACAAGGCCTGCTTTTGCATCTCTCAACACAACATATTACTGTTTGATCTAGGTTAAAAATGCCAACTTACCAAAGCTCTGCTTATTGTAAGTGGACCAGTGGAGGGCTATCACCACCTCCAACCACAGCTGCCTTGCTCCTTAGATACTTTCAGCCAAGACAAGTACTGTCTGCACTTCTCCAAAGTGCTGTTTGGTGAGCTGCCACCAAACCCTTGGCACACTTCTTCTTTTCCTATATTAATAAACCAGCGGACCTGTTTTCTCTCACATCTCCCTCCCTTAACAGCCTGCAACTTGAGATTCTGCACCACCTCTTACTTAATACCCTTGTACCCTTATCTCCCCTCCCTGCAGCATTGTCCGGAGATCCTCACCTTCCCATCCGAGGTGGTGTTGATCCTGTAGTGGTAAACACGTCCTTCGTACCTGAGCGAGATGGACAACTGCCCTGGGCTGCTCTCGCTTTCCCGCACCAGGAAGCTGCCGTTGATGAGGCTGCTCAGCAGATACTCTGCTGCACTGCGGGACACGGGCCCGTGGTACCAGGAATGCTTTTCCAGGCTGTTCACTGGCGTGATGTAGTTGCTTGGTACCCAGCCCTGCCCGTTCTTCGAACGTACCTCACTCCACTCACCATTCTGGTTGTAACCCAGGACTCGCAACTTCTCACCTTTGAACAGAAAGACAAAAGCAAAGTAAGTACAGTGCAAGCTGTTGGGACTCAGTGAGGGAGAAACTCAGCATCAGCTGAGTCTGGGTTTGTGGCTTAACAACAAAAATCATAACTAAACTGCTATATATCAAATATTTATGAAGCAAAGTTTCAGACAGAATATCTGCAATACTGCTCCCTAATTTTCTGCAGTGAGAGTGGTGAACTCAAAAAGCTTCTTGTACTCCAGCTTTTTAGACTAGAAAGACTTTATTTGCTTGGAGGGATGAGGTTTGTCTCCTTGAAGCCTTAAATGACACGTGATTTGAAACACTTCTGCAGCAGGTCTTATTCTGACATATGTACTGACCAGAAAGTGCCTGTGCAATGCTCAATTCTTGATTTTGTCCCAGGTGAAAGTGCTGAGTTCTGTTACCTTCCATAATGCTGCCATTTCCCTCTGCCCCTCCCTACAACAGGTATCTCACAGGGCAGTGATTTGGGGAGCCTGGAACGGGAATGGGCAGGACTGTGCTTGTCCGAGGAAAACTGCCCGGCAGGTGTCCCTCCAGCACCAGCGAGGGACAGACCGTCTGCTTACCGCCATCAATGCAGGGAATAAACTTCCCTAACCGCGCTATTCCCATTTCTATCCAGGCAAGGATTCCTCTTTCTGTTTTCTGCTGCTCAGTTGCCCGGCTGGCAGCTGCTGTGTGACCCCCAGCCCTACCTTTGGTGATGCTGAGGGTGTTGTCTCCGCTTGCTACAAAATCGTAAAGTGCAACAAAGAGATTGGGGTCGCTCTCAGTGGCTCCGAGCAGGTTCTCCTTGGAGCTCCACCTGATGGCTTCGTTCAGTGCCTGGGGTTCCACATCGCAGCCGTAGGGGCGGTGCAGGGCCTCTGGGAAAGGAGCAGAAGAGACAGTTATTCTGTGTACAGCTGTAAACTATAGAATCAGGGAATACCCTGAGTTGGAAGGGACCCAAAAGGATCGTTGAGTCCATCTCCTGGCCCTGCACAGGACACTCCAGCAATGCCACCATGTGCCTGAGAGCCTTGTCCAAATGCTCCTTGAACTCTGTCAGGCTTGGGACCATGACCAATTCCCTGGGGAGCCTGTTCAGTGACCAGCCACCCTCTGGGGGAATAGATCAAGTTTATCAAATAGATTCAAATAGATCAAAACCCCAGTGTACAGCAGAGCAAAGCTCCTACAGCAAACTGTGCCCTTAGGGAAAAGGAACATCACATCTGGACTCTTAAATCAGTGGTTTTCAATCCCACATTGTGGACTCTTCATTCTATAGGTTCCTTCTAGGAGGGGCTGGAAAAGATGGTTAACTACCTATATACCAAGTAGCAAACTACATATATAAAATTTCTATTTATTATTTATTATATATACTTCTATTTATATACGCCTCGATTAAGCATTCGTATATATAAAAAATCAGTGCAAAATTAAAAGTGCTTTTTTAAATTACATGAAGCAGCAAAGAAAACCTTTCAATGCCAAAATGTTACGTTTTATACCTTTATTGTTCCTATGGTGGGCGTAGACAAGCCTGGATCTGAAACCAGCATTACAGGTAAGGCTGAATTATGACACAAATTAGATGTATAAGTAACTGAGTCAATATTAACAGGAATGATGGTGACTTGTAACATACTACAGAGCTGTGTAAATAAGAGGTGGAAAACTGCCAGGGACAGACAGAAGGTAGTACAGGTGATGGTGGGTGTTTAGCAGCAGCCTTTCTGAATACCCAGGCAATCCTCCTTTGCTGTTTCAAAGGACAAGTGATGAAAACTTGTTAGTACAAGGGAGCAGGGGGAGGAATCAGATATGTTTGTAAACAAAAGAAAAAAGTCCATACAGTTTTTGTGATGATTAAAACCAGTCTAAATCCATAGGGTTTTAGAAGGAATTGTAGTAAGAAGCAAAGCTGCCTGAACACCTCATGGTAGTGCTATGTCAGGACCCCCACTGGCTTTCCAATCCACAGAGAGGTTTTTCAGGAATATGAAGCAGAATGGATTTCAATATTAAGATGAGAAAGAGCATTGTTGGGATTTCATACCCATGGGCTGCTCAAGGGAGCAAAAAACATGAAGGTGTAAAGGTATATTTTTTCTCTGCTGGCACAACTGATTTAAGTAACTGTCCCAATACCTATTTCTGAATTCTCTTGTTGAACTTAGTGAAATGTACACTGTGAAGAGATTTCATTAAATGCATTAAACATAAAAAGTTCTCTTTAAAAAAAAAAAATACCTGAGGCTTTCTTTGCCTTACAGTCATTGCTTTGGCCCGTTTCTGAGGGGCTGAGAAGTCAGACCACTGCAAGAGAACATGTGCTGTGGTCACCTACCCCCTTCCCCAGGCCCCCAAGATTTACACTCATGAGCAAAAGCTGGTCTATAAGGCACTTGAAAAGAGAACAAAGAGCTCAAATCCAATACAGGACGGGAAAATTGGGAAGTCAGCGAGACACAAAACAGGAAGAGGCCTGTGCCAAGTAATAGGCAAAGGAACATGCCAAATCTGTGTCACAGGACAGAGCTCAAGCCTGGAAAATGAGGATAAGGGGGGTTTCCAGCCTCTAATGCAATTTTAACTGTATTGTAGGTACATGAGAAAGTAAGTGGCTGAAGTTTGTTCTGTTTTCATTTTAAACATGTAGCTAAGTGGCTTTTGACTGCATTTCTGGTAATTATTCAGAGTTCTATTGCTTGCATAACCTGTTCATCCTGCCATTACTTAGTAACACACCTCCCAAGCCTTGCCAAAATAGCCTCTGTCAAGGTTCTCCTGGCATGAACAAAAGGGACTACAGATTAAACCACCAAAATGTCAGTTCCTTGATTGCATTGCCTGCAGATGCAATATTTACATACACTTCTTATTCCTAACTATCAACTGCAATTAGTTTTACAGTATATTAACCCATCAGACTGGGTGCTGTCATAAAAAATAAGAAATCCCAATGCTCACCCCCCTACATTACAGCATAGCTGCCAACATTCATGCTGTATTTTTTTAGGGCTGGGTGTGTGCATATGTATGTCCAGTTGTTAAGCACCAGTTCCTAAACCCAGCTCTCTTTATGGAGTAAAAATACATATTTAATTAAATAATACATTCTTTATTCTCCTACAGTGCTTGTGGTTAGTGTTTCAGTGCCTGAAGCAAAGTCAAATGTGTTGTATGAGAACTCTGACTTAGGCATCTCTGCTAAGGAGCAAACACAAAAGTAGGCACTTTCCAAAAAATACACGACCTTTCAGCTCTGAAATACCTTGGTGTGTTTCAATTATGTATCTGCCAACATGTGCAAGGCTTTCAACAAAAATATAAGCATTTATTATTAAATCAAAGCACCCCTTAAGTTTCTTTCTCCAGCCAGAAACACTCGCTCAGTGAGCACCCTGCTCCCCAGACAGCACAAAGTGTTTTATCCATGCATCCATGGAGAGCCTGAAGCAGCCCAGTGCCAGCTCAGCTCCAGAGGTGCTGCAGGCAGCCCCCTGCCCACGCTGAGCCCACTGCAGCCAAGGCAAAGCCAGCAGAAATTCCACCTGCTCTGCCCACACGGAAACACGGCTGGGGCTGTGCTGGATTGGCTGGGGGGGAGTCAAAGCAGACGTGGGACTACCATCACTTCTTTGGGAGTGCCTGGGAGGCTGGCACAAGTTCTTAACACCCACCTGCTGTACAGAAAAAGCCAGCAGAAGTTAATGTTTGATGAGGAGCTTCAATCACTTAGCTACAGTGCTCACCCAAAAATCACATTACCTGAAAATCAAATGCTTTTAAGAGTTCGTGTCTCACTAACTTCCTTCACTTTCATGTTAGAGTGACTTGGATGCTTAAATAACTGTAAAGGTTACCCAACACCTACTAAAGGGGATTTTACCAGGATATAAAAGTACCTCTGGCAAGCTATTATTCCATAATAACCACGCTGCTCTGTACGGTGTGGGATCTACACCATGCAGTACATAAGGCTGTGGAAGGTCAGTAGAACGTGATCATTGTACAGATGTCATTAAGGAAACTAAGATAACCAAAGCACATCAGAAATTATGCCCCCCCAGCTGAGCAGTCTGCAAGCTCTGTCTGCACCTGAAGGGAGGAAATGAGCTGGGAAGTTCTGCTTTATCTCAGCTCCTTTTCAAGACTGACCATAAATCGTGTACTATCATTTTCATTTCCTATACAATGGAAAACTTACATCATCACTTAGTGTGCAAGTAAAACACAGTCACGCAAGGAGGTTACGCTTCATCCCTCTCCTTCCTTTCCTTTATTCCCACAATACAATTTGCCTCTCTCCAGATATGAATGCTTTTCCTATTCAGCCAACATGTAAGGGGTGTTTTGTCCCCTATCCCTACTGCCAACACTTCAATTACCAATCTCTTTAATCCTACAGCAGGCGAATATGTTAAATTTTAAATTTTGAAGTCACATTAAGTGCTGAAGTGGCCTCTATTTCTGAAATACAGTTTAACTGCTTGTAGAAAAGAAGCATTTCAATAATCCTAAAATCCCAGTAAAAGCTGGCAACCTCATACTACAAGACAAAGATAGACTTGAAAGGACCCACACTTGAAGGAACTTTCCCCCACAGGAAAGGGACAGGAGAGGATTACACCCCTCAGCATCCTACCTGAGAAGCTCCTGGCAGGCTCGGAGGCTCCCTCACCGAGGCAGCAGAGCAGCCTCCCCTCTTTGCCATAGCTGCTGGACTGGAAGAGGACTGTCCCCACGCTCATGATGTGCTTCCCAGCAGACAGGGAGGCTGTTTGGCACGACAAATCCTGGGCTGCCACTGCCAGCACAGAGGCCTCCACGAGCTGCTTGCAAGGCTGGGGCCAGTGGGAAAGGAAGTGCTCCCAGGAGGGCGAAGGACAGACTGGGAAAATCGAGCTGTGGGTTAACGTGGTTATTAGCTGGGATGAGGGTGGAGCTTTCCAGGGAATGCTGAGCAAACAGAGGATGTGGGGACTGGGCTGCAAGTTGAAACGATTTTGAGATGAGCTACGGAGACAGAGTTTTGTTCCACTAAGAGTTAGGCAACAAAGTGTTTGGGAAGAAAGCAAACAGTTTCCTTGGAGAAATTCCTTTGCACAAATTACAACACGGATCACCCGTTACGGGGACCGCCCAGATTGATTCATTTTTCCACTCCACATACCATTCCTGGAGCACTGCTTACGTGAATCAACAGGAAAGGATGTTAGTGAAAACACACATCTCAGAGAGGTACCAGCACTGAACACGTGAATGCTCTTGGATGTGTCAGGATTTTGGAAAGACACAGAAAGCAAGGCCCATACAGTGCACCCAGTCTGAGCTGCGTATTTGCTGATTAGTAACACTCAGGACAGCTCTCCAAAAGGGCCCCATCAAATTACCTCTCAAAAACCCAAGATTTGTTAGATGAATTCTTTAAAAGCCCTAGCTTCCCAGCAGAGTTGGTTTGTAGCAGCACAGGCTCCTCCAAGGAGGTAGACATGGGAGGGTTAACAAACACTCCCCATGGCAGTCTCTCACCTGGGAGGGTGGTGGGCCTGCAGAGGGGTATAAAAGGGAGCAGGGAAAGGGAAGTCAGGGGTTTGGTCTCTGCAGGAGGAGAGGAGCTGTTGCAGCCCACCAAGGCAAGAAAGCAGCACTTCTGTAATCTGTGAACTTCATTCTGTGAGAAGGGCAGCTGTACCACGTGATGAGGACACAAATCAGGCTAAAGGTAGGCAACCTGGCTTCTTCCAATTATTTGTGTTTTCTTAGGCTGTGGATGTGGAAAAGGAGTATATGGAACTGTGGATATGCTGTGATGATGAGGAGCTGCTTTCCCCATATGGCTTGTGACAAGAGTTATTTCCCCTGCAACCAGCACCTAATGTGTGTGGAAAAATTAACTAGACATAGAAATACCTTAGGAAGAACAGTATGCAGGTGTCCTAAATTTCTGTGAAGTGGGTGACCTCTCTTCTTTCTCTTCTAAGACCAAGCTCAGTGAATCCTGCAGCATGACTACTCAGGAGCCAGAGGTTGAGGTGCCTTTATTTGAAAGCTCCTGGGCTTTTCTCTCTTTCCCTCTTTGTTTTGCTTATTGCAGTTTACTGTTTTCTGCCCTCTTATTTGGTCCAAGTACTCTGAATGATACTGGTACTTGCACTAAGCTTAGTGTATGTGTTAATACACAAAGAACAATCAGAATCTGTAGAGAAAGACAGCACAGCCTTAGAAACACGTGGATAAGTTTTGTGACAAACACATTTTCATCTGAAAAGGTACCAGGAAAGGGTACGTATGGATTTGTGGCTAGATGAATAGCTGTAAATAACCTTAGCTAAAATATCACATTTACTTCTTAGTTAACATACAACAGATGACTAATTGGTATTTGGAACAATTAAGGATTAGCAGAAAGTTAGGCTGGATTAATGTAACTTGCAAATATCCCTACCTATCAATTTTAGCCTCTGTCAGAGGAGTCTGTAGCCAAAGCCTAATGGTTGGCTGGTGTGTTAACAAGCTCCTGATGGGAATCATGTAGTTGCCAGCACTGGCATAATGGGTGAGAAACATTTTGGCTGTAAGTTTCCTGCAACAGGGTAATTCTGCGCCTGCACCCTTCTGAAGGTGTTCCCCACTGGAAAAGACAGTGCACAGCAGTCCATAAGATCCTGTCAAATGCACCCAGGCAGAAGAAAATCAAGCATCTTTCTGGCTTCTAGATGAGCATTATTTCTTTTACAACTGATTTTCCTAGATAGCTATTTTATGCTGCAGGCCATCACTCTGACATCTGCATCCACCACATCTGCATCCTGTTCCTATTTCCTTCACAGTAAGTGCACAATATAAAATCTTAGTTCTAGTACACTCAACTTCCTCGGTGGAAGAATCCACCTTTCAGGCACAGCAGCTCTTCCCAGCTCCTTACACTGTTCCCTGTGGTGCCCTTCAAAGCTGTTTCCTGAGAGTGGTTACCCTTCCTGTACGACTTAAGTCATCCATTTAGAACCATTTTTCTAGTTCTTCCAGCAGTAGGAAAAAGTTGAATAAAAGGAAACCTTGCTGACTACGCTACTTTGAAATGCATAGTTCAGGAAAGCTACTAAAAAAATTGCTATACTTTGAATTTCAGAGCCAACTGTCAGTGTCTCTTAATAAAAGAATAGAACATGCAAATCAAAATACAGCTCTGAAAAGGATTTGGTGTTGTTGGCCACAGGGCAAAGTGACTGGTTTGTCAATGGAAGGGAGAGAGACAAAGGAAGGATTATAGGGTAAATACTGGTCCTTGCAAACAGTCTCAATCTGATATATTAGTGTTTTACATCAAAACACCACAGGGTGTCTATGTCTGTGTATATACACACAGACTGATCTTCTGCCTTCTCCCGTGCCCCTTTATCCAATAGGGACACTTGAATACAAGGCCACCCAGATTCTTCCATATGCCATTTATTTCACCTTTTTTTCACCACTGAGTCTTTAAACTAAATTCCAATATAAATATCCATGATGCTACTTTATAGATAGACTCATTTTATGAGCTTGCTTTTAAGGCTAGCAAAGAACAGGCCTTGGTCAACTCGGGGCAGGGAAAGTAGACCATCAGGTACATAACAACTACTGGTATAATTGGTATTTTCCATTTCACATTCAAAACGTACATCGTGTTACATCACTGCACTTTCAGATCTTTAACTGGCTTGTTAGTGGGAGGACTTCTGCCTTAATGAATATGAGGAAACAAAACTGATAACACAGCAGCGAGTGGGTTTCCTATTTTGCTGACACGATTGGAACAGTATCAAGTTCTACAGCAGCCTTGTTTCTGAAGCCAAGTCTCAGCGCTTCCTACTAACCAAAAATACCCAAGACAAACTACATTCTGAAAAGCAAACCAGTGCTGAACAGGCCAAGTTTCTGCTGTCTAATAATGTGGTAGCATGGAAGCAGCATGAACTTCCTTTACCCTGTAACAGACTTCACCCTTTACCCAAAAGGACCACCTGGTCTTTCTGCTGACATCTCTGTGGCCGTGAAAAACACCAGTTTAAAGGGGTCAGACAGCTCACATATGGCTTTGGTAAAATGCAGGCACTAACTAAATGCCATTCCTAGGTGTTCCTCTCCGGCAGCAACGAGACTCTTAATAAGGTGGTTTGCTGGAGCAAAGCACAGATCCATAGTTAGTCCTTGGGCCTCCCATGGAGTGGGGCAAGGTTTAAGTGTTGTAAACAACCCACTGAGTAAAGCCAAGAAATACAACTCCGAGCCAAGAACTTGGGATGGGCAAGGAATGGGTTTCTATTTATGGTACCAGTCTGGGAGAGACAGAAAGGGAGGAGACTTCAGAGTCAGTGACAAAATTGCATCATGAACAGCTCATATGATATAAAAGGAAATATTTCAAGCCAAGCTGGTAGCACTGTCTTGCCTCAATTATCAAAATATATCTGACATAGAAAAGGTTTATGAAAGTGGCCTTTGGTATCAGAATGAGAAATATATGAAAGAACCTAAAAGTTCTCCATACGCCTCACCTGCTAGGAACAGATTTATTTTGCAACTTCATAAAGTGCTGATACAATGGTTAAAGCGGTGGGTCTTTACCTAGAAGATGTATTTTTTGGCTTGCTTGACATAAAAATCCAAGGGAAAACAAGGTGGGGGGGGTTGATGTTACTGAATTTTAGTCAGAAGAAGGAGAGAAATTGATCTCAATTGATTTAGTTACACCAGTGTATGAAGAATTCAAGATGCTGTTAGTTATGTTGAGATTTAAAAAAAATAAGAAACTAATGTTGATAGAAAGAACCCTGTCTTCTGTTTTCCTGGTACCAGTTATCCCCTCCCTTTGGTATTAATATTATCAAACAGAGGTGTCCCTCAGCCCATTTCTTTGCTCAGATGTCAGTGACACAACCATTTCTCCTGTTATCAACCTAATGCAGCACTTCCCTATTTCTTCCTCTACTAATTTCTGGTAAAGAAGTAGCTTTTTGGTGCAGAATCCATATGAAATAAATCAAGCTTAAGCTCCAAAGTCTTCACTAGAAAATCTTCATTCATTCCTTGAATGCAAGATGCATAAATCTCTTTATAATCAATGTATAGGCTGTGAGTGAACCATCTACTGAAGCACTTGGTAGCTTTTCTGTTTTAAGAGAGAATATCCAAGTAGATGAAGTATTGATTGTGTTCAGTACAACACTGTTAACTCAATTGTCTGGCTCTCATTACCTTTAAGATTTTCTGTCCTCACAGAACTCTGTCAGGAAGGCAATTCTGGGGTAAATGCAGCCAGCAAAATGATGCAGGGGTTTAGATGCATTTAAAAAACTTTAGGGTGAGGAACTCATGTGAGCACAAGAAAGCTGAACCTAACAGTTGTTAAAAGGTACAACAGACATATCTTGTAGCAGATATTAGGAATAGTCAGAAGCACCAGAATCCACCCACAGTACCAGTCTGACTCCTCTAAATGTGCCTCTGGGTGAGGAACCAAAACCCAACAGCACCACAGATAATAAAAAAAAAACCACTTTCTCAAAGAAAGATATTTTAATGTAATTAAAATTAAGTACCAAAAGCTACAAATGTAACCTCTGCAAAATCCTAAATATCGCATCAAAAAGCTTGTTCCCTTAATTACTAAGGATTTTCTCAGCTCCTATAAAAGCATGCCAGCTTTACAACTGTGAGGATCTAGAAACAAGCAGAGACACCAGCAGCTGTTGATGCTCTGGATCACATACCTCTTTCCATTGAGTACTGAAGTTCCAGTCTCTTCCTCTGAATCCTGCCTACAGTGGACAGCAACTACTCCCCCAATGATGGCTTTAGAGAAAGGAGTGCAATGAAGGGACACACAGATTTCAGAGGTGACTGGGAAACTGTAGCTCAAAAGTCTGTTTGACATTCTTTCTGTGTCGTGGCAAGTTCCAGTAAACCTCTCCAGTGTGAAGGGTGAGGAGGATTAGGTCACCCAGTCCTTCTCCAGGAAAGGTGGGATGACCAAACATGACAACTTAGAGCAAGTCATTGAGCACTTTTTTTAAATCAGTACTTTGGGAGAGAAGTTGCTTAATGTGGATTACACTTCACTCCAACAGAATTCCTGAGGAGTTGTTACTACTGGCCACATCAAAGCCAAGATATTATCTACTTCTAAGGAAATCAAATAAGTAGCTATTTACTCCCAGTGTTAACACAAACATTTGAAGTAAGAGCTCTTCCACAAAAAGACTCCTTGAAAACATGGCTCAGCCAATCCCTAAGGCAGCAAGAAATATCCACACTCATGAAGCTGAGCTGGCAAGAGGTTTATTTTGCAGATGTAACGCACCAACTGACCAGACCTTTGAGCTATCATGACATAAATGTCCAAGCTGCTTTCCCAGTGACATAACTACTTCTTATTGGAAGTCTTACAGTATATTAGGTATTCTCCTTAGACTCAGCACCTGGAACAATGACCACATTAAACTGTTTCTCAGCTGCCCTTTCTGAAATTTATTTTTAGCCTTTCCAGTTAAAGGGAAAACTTTGAAGGAGAGGACAGAGATTAACTCATTGACTTGCCGTCTCAGGAGAGAAAGATAATGTCAATCTAACAGCCCAAATCTGAGTTGATGTCATATCTTGAGGCCCAAATTAAGTATTTTGCAAGTGCCCTGGGCAGGCAGCACTGCTTACCTTTTGGAGGATATTCGGAGGGCAGAGCTCCCCAGGTGAGCTGATACAGCTTCAGTTTCCAGTACATGAGTTTAATTTTTTAATGGAATCCCAAAAAGCTTGTTAGCACAGATGCAGTTTCTCAGTTCCATCCACCCACACCGAATATGCAGCAACTGCCAAGGCTACACAGTACTTCTGTTTGAAAAAAATTCTCCAGCTAAAAATAAATCACCAAACCGTCAACCTCATTTGTCAGCAACCAGTATGCTGTTCAAACCATCGTCCACAGCCATTTTCTTCTCTTGAACAAAGAAGGGGGGTCCTTTTTAAAATATTTACTTCATTTGACTAAAATACCCTTGTGATCTTGCCTCCTTTGAAATATATTTGTCTTAGAAAATAAACCAGCGTTTCCTCTCCTCCAAAAAAAGCCGAGCTTTAGCATGAATACTTGCCCAAAAATTGCATGCTGTGCTGTTAACTTCAGAACCAGGAAAACTCCTGATGTGGATGCTTGGCAGGAGAGCCCCAGAGTCTGGCTGAGGGAGGTTTAGTTGTCTTGCTCCTTCTCAGCCCTATGGGCTGATTCCCTTTGTGGGGGCAGCACGTGAAGTCAGAGAAACAAATCCATGGCACTAAACTTAGCTCCTGGCTGCTGGGCCACTTCCCGTTGGGAAACCCAGACACTTGTCATTGGCTCCACGGGCCAGACAAGGGGCTCCATTCACCAGCCCCTTCCCAACAGCTGCTGGATAACCAGGGAAACACGAGCCCCAGCCTCGGCACAGGGAGAATTCCGAGCCCAGCGCCGACAGCTTTGCAGTTCCAGGCTGTGTCGCTGCATTTGCTTTTCCAAATCTAACAGCAGCGCTCAGCCCTCGTGTGTCTGAATCCAGTGTTAAGACAGGAATGTACTCACTGAAATAATGCCTTTGGAAAACCCTTTCTGGGTTACGGTAGAATTACTATAGCTCTTAGGGGTATTGTATGCATAGTTATTTCTCTTCCTTAAAAGTAATCAAAGCTACAAAAAAGTCACTGTTTGACTTGCTGGTGTAGAAATAAAATCAGTTTTATTAAAAAGAAAGATAAGTGTAAATGAATAGACAAAGATTATGAATAAGTTAAGTGGAGCTGGACTGAGAATATTTATCAAATTTAGTAGGTTTGTGATGGATATTATTCAGTATATCTGGTATTTTAGAACAGAATAATAAAAGAAAAACACTCCTCCTAAAAAAGGTACTTGAAGAGAGGTAAGGCTAGCCAATATATTAAACTTGAAGGAATTTTATGCAGCTGAGATACAAAAAGAGAAACATGCATTTTATCTGTCTACTACTAAAGGTGCTTTACATCTACTGTAAAGTCAGGCATCAGGATTATCTTTTAGGAAGTAAAGTACTTCTTGATTGTTAACATCCAAATTACGGAACATTTAAAGGAAGTATGACAGGACAACCAAATCCTGCCCCTCAGATTCAGCAGAACACTTTAGAATGTCAAATGTCAGCCAGCTGACAACTGGGATTCCTCAGGGACACAGCCAGCACCGTGCTGGGTCACACACAGCCCAGCATCCTGCTGTCACCACTGCCTGGGGAAAGGGTAATGATGTTATTCCAGAACACCTCCCAAACCTCCAACATGTTGCAGCTCCAGGTCTTTCTGAGCCAGAGCTGGTGGTGTTGTAGTTAAACTTCCTAAGAGGCTCCTTCCCCTCCCTTGCCCAGTTGCTGTCTGAAGCACTGCAAACCGAACTCGCCACATAAACAATGTCCTGCTGCCGTGTTACCAGTAACTCAACTGCATGGTGTGGAACAAAGAACAGGCTCTGACTTGCTCTGAACAGGACACACGGTTTCATTTGATGATCCTCAATTTTTACAGGGCAAATCCTGAATGCTCACTACCTGTTGGTGCCATTCCTGCAATTTGTGATTTTTATAAGCCTTTATCTTATTCTGCCTCAGCCCTCTCTCTCCTCCAGGCTGAAGGGTTTCTCTTAGGCAGTCTGATGTCGTTGCCTTTTGGCACCTTTAAACATCCCTCCTTTGAGTTTCTCTAGCTCTACCACCCACCCCTCCAGAAAACCAGATCAGAATGACATGCAGGACACAAACCATAGCTTTGTACAGTAGCACAACTACATATTTTTCTCGTCCTAATGCTCTGCTTTTTGGACTGTGGTTCTAAATGTTGTCATGATTACCACAGCTCAAAGATTGATTTCTATTTCACACTGGGAAGCTCAGAGCTGAGTACCTCACATACAAAGCCAGAACCATTTTCCTCTGTGTCCCACCTTCTACATGTTCATACTGAATCCTGGACCACTTCTCCAACCTGCAATCTCCTGCAAGTCTGTCTTTAATTACTTATTAGCAAGTTTACTTGCCATTTGCATTCTTCCTCTTCACATCATTTGTCATAGCCTGATAGCAGCTTTTAATTAAGAAACAGGTGAACTGAAGGAAGGTTAGAAAGCTGAGTAAAAGACTTTATTCCTATTTGAGAGTTGCTTCATTGCTAGCACCTATTCACTAAGCAAAACCACTGATACCTTCCAACAAGTTTTATCTACAACCTGTGCTCAGTACAGAGCATGGTGTGGTTAAATCAGCAGACACTGCTATCCTAAGGTGAGGAGCACTTAAAAAAGACAAAAATGACTTTGCAAAGGAAACTGCTGAACTAGAAAACTGGTTAAAGAAAGTATAATTGGCTCTAGGGAGAAATAAGCCAGGATATGGGAAACTTGACTGTGCCTGGATGCCAACAGAGCAAAAACATCCCACAGATGATGTTGTTTCTGCTAATTTGTTTTCAGAGCAGTAAAAGAAAAGCAAACAAAGTACAACAGTGTGGAAAGGAGTGACTTAATTTCCCAGAAACATTAGGCCACATCTTTTGACTAGGTTAATGATGGCCATCTCAAAAAGCAGAAATTGCATGGAAAATGCTTACAATAACCTCAAATTAGGCTAGCAAGAAGATCAGGCTACAAGGATAGAATCTGATCTATAGATAAATAAATATCATAAAGGAGGTAGTTGCAATTTCAGATTTATCTAATAATTTGTCAAAAGACAAATCCCCACAAGAGCTGAGATCTGTTGCCAATTTCCAGTGCTAACCTTAAAATTAATGGTTTGTTTTTCTATAACACTGCCAACATCCCCTCCTTGTGCTGGGGAAATATGAAAGAGGGAAATAGTTGTATGGATTTATCTAGGATAATAATGGGCCATGAGACAACCCTAACTAAATTAAATCCCATTTTATAGAATTGGCACCACAATACCTGTTGTTCATCTGGAATAAGAAGAGGCAGACAGTGTATATTGTAAGAGTAAGGCAGGCTTTTCAGGCCTGGATTATGCACAGTAACTTACCCACATGGGAAGATCAGCAATGAGAGGGGAAGGGAGCAATGCTGCCTTAGCCCCCTCAAAATGCAAATACTCAAAAATCAAAACACAGACAAGTGTTCCTTTGGAATACTCAGTAAGGAGGTTCAAGAGAGTATACTCCCCTGATTTTAGCAAATCTATTCCTCTTTTGTTCTGGTTTTCATCTGTTGCTTGGAGGTTTATGAATAGAAATGCAAAATGACAAGGGAGGTATCTGCCACGAGCTAAAACAGATCCAGCAACCAGAAAAACCAAAAAACATTATCTCATTTTTGTCACTTCCTTGCCACACAATTCCTTGACTGATTTTTTTTTTCTTTTTTTCCTGTTCAGAGGGTGAAACAACAACTCGATGTTGACACACTCAGGGAATAGGACCCACTGGTAGTTATTTAAAGAGCCTTCCTCCCACTTAATACCAGCATAGCTGTCTGAGACGTCTCCCCCGCTGCCAGGGCGGTGGTGGTACGACGGGGATGCTCAGAGGATTGGTCAGGGCATTGTCAGCTGCTTTTAACTGAGGCGACTCAGCCTCTGGAACTGCTCCTGCCTTGGGGTGCCACCTCCCCCAGTGCTTAATTTAGCCTATTTACTATATATATATATATATTCTGAGGGAGGAAGGAAGAGGGAAAGGGCTGGAAATTCCCAGTGGGAGGTGTAACATTGCGGCTCACTCAGCGGTTGGTTTCCTCTGGCTCTGGAAAGCACGGGTTAGTTCCTAAATTGCATCCAGGTACAACATCAGTTTTTGTGGATTACTGTGGAGGGTAAGATAGACACTTTTCCAAGGAGTAGAGCACATCACCAACTATGAGGATGCACCGATATTACCTTGCCTTTTGTGGCACTGATAAGAGATTTTACACCTGCACCAGACAAGCAGAAATGCACAGAAACTGCCAGTCAAGTTGACAGGAGTTATCAGTGATACAGGACATGTGTGGATGAGAAAAATATCTCTTAAAGACATATAAATCAGAGAAATCAAGCCTTTCATACAGCTCATCAGAGTACTTGCAGCCCATAGGAGGAGTAGTATCTGTACTTTGCTATCACCATCAAGGAATGGGGAAATTAATGAAGTGAAAGATGACTTAACCTAAACTGGGAAATAAGATCTCTGACAAAAGAGTATTACTGCCTTTAGTTTCATGGCAAGATTTTTGCCAGTTGAGCCATACAGCTGCCTTAAAGGAGGAATGTAAACCTGCTTAATTTAGGAGTGTTGTTCTAGGAAATGTAAATTTTGAACTGAAGTTGAGACTTAAGTCTGACTGTGCCAACTTACTTCCAGCATCCCCACATCTCCTGGTTTGCAAGGCCAAGAAAGGTCCCTTTATCTTGTTCAATTAAGATATTTTCTTTTTTTTTTTTTTTTTTCTAATTCAACAGAGTTCCACCTCATTCCTTCTTCCTCCCACTCCACACAGAAACATTCCCAGTTGTTGCTGGCCTATATAGGCTGTCAGGACAGCTGACTGCTTGGATTACACAGGGCATATTGTATCCCTTCAGGAGCCAGCCACACCAAGTGCTTCCTTTGGGACCAGGGCTCACTACTGGGCTGTACCAGCACACCAGGTGCTGTCTTGAAGTTGGAAATCCCAAAACAAAAGGCAGTCCCCTGCATGTGCCCCTTTTAAAACATTTTCTCTTGAGCCTCTTAGAGTACAAACCTATTGCAAATCAGCCACCTGAGCCACCAAAATCATGGTGAACTTGTCCTCAGTTCTGACTTTGCCTCTAACAGCAGAGGAACAGGATTCTGCCTTCTCTCTTTCGTATTTCCAGGTACTGGAAACTAAAGCTGCTCCCAAGCTTTTGGTAGCTTGGGAGAAGATCTTACAGCTGCATTTTAACTATTTACAGTAGTTACCTATGGCAATCCTGTATTCTAAAGACATTTAAATATCCGTAGCTCTCCTCAACACAGTAGTCAGAAAGCTGAACATTCACCATCCTGTGCAGATTCTGTTTCCAGCCAAGGGCTTCTCCATCTCATCTTTATGGACACCTCTTATATAGCACTACTGCAAGACAGTCACTCCCAGCTTCCAGAGATGCCACTAAACCCTGCCTTTTAGGGCACTTCTCTTTTGGAATTCCACCCTGCTGTGTCACGTCACTTAACTTGCAAATTTCTTAGGAAGAAGTACCCTTGAGGCAAACTACTCAGCCCAAGAGTTATTTTTTGGCAAGGCATGGAGCACCCAGAGGCAGATCCCATTAACTCCAGACTGCAAGCTGCTGTGCCTTTCAGCTTAGAAGGACTTAACAGAATCATAGGCTAATTAATATTTGAAAGTTATTTGAAGGGTCTTTAGAATTAATGACATGTTTCCTGCTCATCTACATCATTGCCACAAACAGTCTTCCTGCTGCTTTCAAGCTACTTTAAGCACTTAAAAGTCAATATAACTGAGCTGCATCAGCTGTTTAGAAGTAACAGCCTCTTGGGTTGGTTATGGAACTGAGCAGGTGCCAAAACTGTCAAAAAGAGTGAGAGAAGTGAGGCAAGGAAATATGGACCTATTATTGCTTTGAGATCCAAGTCTCTTAAAATCTAAAATAAACCACAAAAACAAGCATAACAGTGTTAATTTTTTATAAAGCCTGCATGATCAGTCCCTGAAAAACTGAACCAAGAGTTGAAATTTAGAAAACTGGAAGCACCCAGCACACCTAAGCTCCTCCAGCAAGGATGCTGAAGCTCCTGCATGATGCATCAGCAGAGACTGTGGGGCCAACACCCCTTAAGGTCATGCTTTTATCATGAACTGTGCCCCAAAAAAGGGAAAACCACTGAACAGCACACAATTCAGTGACTGATGTACAAAAAATGAGAGCCTGGAGAACATCCAGCAGAGACCTGCATGGAGCAAGATTTTTCATTTTCACTGAAAAAAAAAAAAATGAGTAAATGAAACAGGCAGGGTCACACCTCAGATTCTGACGCCAGAGACTGACTAATGGCAAACACCAAACTGTCGTGATCAAATGCAGCAAGTGAAATGAGCCCTCAGAAGGTCTGACTAATCTGAGATGGCATGTCCTCTTCTTAGTAATGTCAAACGTGACTGTTCAGTAACACATCAGTATTTGAACTAGGTCTTATTAAAAAACAGTGGAAGATTACCAGGGTAAGAACTCCATTCCTAATTACTAGAGAAATTAGACCAGCAGATTAACTGACAGAACTAAACTCTTTTGGCAGAAATATTAGAGTCATAAAGCATTTGGTTATCCAACTTTTAGTTCCCAGCTAACAGTGCAGAGCTGCTGTTCTGGGCACTGGGTTACCATCAGCTCTTCACTGCAGGTTCCCATGTCTAACATGGTACGAAGCCACCAAGGCCAAGAACTCAATGAGCACTGAAGTATAATAAATGTTAAAAAAAACACCCTTAAACCAGATAAGTCCAGTGTGGTGGGGACAAGTTCTTTTTCTGACCAGTTTTCATCCATTCAGCCTTATCATATTTTCATTCAGATGAGCAGGATACAAGTAGGTTCTATCCTGTAAAAGTTTACTTCAAGAACAAGTATTTCCTAAATCAGCTCATAACAGCTGTCCATCACAGAAAAAAAAATAAATAATGCAAGTATTCTTACTTTGAAAATTCCTGGTGAGTCTTTTGGAAATTTTGTATTTTTGAATATTTTTTAATATTGTAGGCAGATTATTTGTAAGAGACTTCACACTACTGGTACTGCTACTGTTGGCCCCATTAAGGGAAAATTACATTAGACACAATAGGCAGATGTTGCAGCAACAGAAGTGGAACTAAATGACTCACTCAAATAAATTACATGGAATCTAATGATTTTACTTCTAAAAGCCAGGGCAGGGCTTCCTACACTGTGACAGATAAAACAGAATAATGGGAAAACCGACAGTCTCAGCTTTGTTTTTAATACGTGAAGGTGGCTGCTGTAATCTAAGACAAATACATAAAATGCAGGTTGTTCATTTAAACTGGCAAAGCAAATATTCAGGTCTGGGTGTGGAGGTCTCACAGCAGCTCTGGTGGGCCCTTTGCCAATGTTATGAGAGCAGTATATCACGTAAGGGTGGTACCCTACTCTCAGGGAAAAAATATAACTGGAAAAATCAGCGTGTGCAAAAAAAGGTGCAACTTGGGCAGGGGGAAAAGGGAAGGAGAACTGAGGATGTGCTGGTAGAGCATAGATAGAGAAACAAAGGTCTATATAAGCATTATTTATGTTTAGAGGGTTCAGGCTCAGACCATCAGAACTCCACCTCTATAAAGACACTAGCATTACCCTGACAACCTGAATAGGGGTGTGTGGCCCTTACAACCATCCTTAGAGATTTATGAAAAGAAACACTTTGAACAACTCCTAACTTTATGAGTTAAGACTCACAAACTGAACCTTGTGCAGCTGTTGAGATTCTTCTCCTGTTTTTGTCTGGGTCTGGGGTGGGGATGGCTGTGGAGAGCACAGGCCCTGGCAGACACACACACACACACACTAACAGTGCAGCTGTCTCCCAGGCACACTCCTCAAAGCACCCGGCATTACTCCCTGGAGACTGGGCCTGAGGTGTGCAGGAGTATTTGTTCACATTTAAAATTCCGTGAGTGTTACCATACAAAGCTGAGAGGGGACACACGTCACCCAGTGATGTGCCTGTTCCTTTAGTCACAAAGACACAGTCAGGAAACAGCAGCAGGAGCATCTCATCCCCAACGGTGAGGTTTTTCTAAATTCAGATCATTGTTCTCCAGACTTGTGACAAGATGCAGTGATGTTTTTCCAATGGGGATATGTATTCTAGTAAGACTTATTTCCAAACCCTCTAGCAGGTAACCATCTCTCCTGCTTAGGTGTCTGCAACTAAACAGTAAGATCCACAACTTTTGCTGAAACATTTTATTGGTAATTTAAGGACAGAAGCACAAGACAATGTGTTAAAACCAAGATTCTGCCGAGGCTGTACCTGTTTTGTGGTGACTACCCTCCCTACTGCCAACCATGCTGTACCCAGCAGGAAATGCCTATTCTCAGACACATTAAATTCACAGCCCACACAACATTCTCAGTCAGGGCATGCTAATATTATGACTTGATACTACATGGGATATTTTTGTAGCACTTGATATATTGAGTGGCTCACAGTTTTGATATTTTATCCTCTTGACAGTCCTACAGAGTAGTAGGGTAAAATTTGTACTATGCAGAAGAAGACCTAGAGCAAAGAAAAAGTCATATGCAAAGTATCAGACTGGAAGCTGTGGCAGAGCAGGGCTCAAACTGGTGTTGATCAGCCATCCTTCCTAAAGTGCAATACTTAGAGCTTTCATTACAAAACCCTTGCAGTGTCTAACTAATAAATAACACTCTCAATCAAAGACATATAAGACTGAAAATAGCTACTGTCTCGACAAAACTCCTACTCCTCCTCACACTGATGAAGCAGGATTAAAATAAACAGCTTTAAGTTCAAGCATCAAAAAAGGGAAGAAAACCTGTCACAGGGCAAAGCATAATAGAAAGCCTCTAAAGTTAACTTGGAAAGGAGAGCATGGGCCCGTGGAAAGGGTGCTGCATCCACAGCTCTGCTGCATAAACCATCTTGTGTGCTCATGCCTCACTTATCTGCAGGATAAAAGTCTTTCTCTTATAAATTTCCTATTCTGCCAGTGGGGAAAAAAATTAGACTAAATAGCAAACTACTACAGTAAAGAGCTTTCTTAGCTGCAGGGATTTCTACTCATGCCAATATCTTTATATGTTTTTAAACAAAGATGGTACCTTCATAGGGAGAAATCATTTCCTCCAGTTTTTGCATGTCTGTATTCCTGGTTCTAGAGCCGACATCCTTTGTCAGCAAAGCCATAGAATTTGGGAACAAACTGTTTCCCTTAGAGCAGACAGAAAGACACTTGCATCATCACCTGTCTCACTTTCAGGACAGAGATGGCTCCAAACAAAGACACCGGTGGCTGAGTACGAATGCTAAGTGCTTGTAGGAAAGGAAATTGTCCTTCTGAGTTAGTCACCAGCACCAACTCCTGGACATTCAATTCCGTTTCCCTTTAAGCCTCAGACACCCTCCTTTCACACACTATTCACCACGGATTGACACTTGTTCTCAACACCTGGGACTGTTTATCTGATTTCTAAAGTCCCTGGAGGGGTAACCTTCACTTTTGGTACCAGGGCAGTTTATTGCATACACCCACGTCTGCTTCTCTAGTAACAAACCAAAATGCTGTATCTGCAATAGCTTTTATGGTTTCCAAAATTACAGACCAACTTCTCTGCAGGCTCAGGGGGCAACTGTGATGAAGAGTGTCTTAATCTTTCTGTAAGAGGAAACAATAGAGGGGTGTATGTAACAAAGCCAGGTGCCAAGGCCTGAAATGCACGTAAGATTTCAACCTTGTGTCAAGTTAGGAAAGTTTGGGCTAGAAGAAAAGGGCAACTACAGCACACCAGAAGTCATGCCTTTGCTTCTGCATGATGTCTGTGCAAGACAGGAAGTCTGCCTTGGTTGTATTTTAAACAGGTTTTTGTATCTCCTTCTAGCAGTCTGGTTTAGGACTGATTAACGTGTTTATGGCCTTTCCCTGACTCCTATTAAAGGAAATGATAAGTGTTTTCCAGCAAAAACACAAATGCGTCCCATTTGAGTGTAACTACCTCACAGCTGAGCAGGCAAGGACTAACCACAGCAGTGTCAGCTGATCTTAGTTTTCTGCTAATTACATGCCCTTAACACCAGCTTTGGGATCTCTTTGCAGAGATCCTGTCTCCCAGCCAACAACCCAAGTGCAGGAATGCTTACTGCAATTCACTGTGTTTGTATTGCTCTACTGCTAAACACACAAAGACATTATTCTAAAGTTCTCTCTCCGTTGTTAATTCACTGTAGCTTCAGTCTCTTTATGGGTGTTTGAGAGATAACATCCAACAAAGCACAGTGCTTTGAGCTTCTATTTCAAGTCCAACAATTAACACAAACAGTAACCATCCCTCGGACCTATTACCGTGCCAGGAGTGTTTCGAAATACAGGCTAGAGCCACATCAAACACGCTTCTCTAACAGCTTACAGGATGAGACAAGAGTGCACTCTGAATATTTAATTATTTCATTTAGCCCGCAGACAGCTTTCCTGTGTTTGTTTATGCCGAAGTTAAGCCTAAACAGCTCCATAAACCAAGCGAGTGTTATTGCCATTTTACAGACGAGGAGTGCACAGAAGCAATGAGAAGTGACTCTTAATTCGAGGGCTCAGATTACCTAGTAAAAGTATCAGATTTAATGTCTTTTCAAGCACAAAAGGCTGCCTGCACACTTGCACATAAACAAGTTGGGAAACTTCTCTTGCTGGCAGACAACTTTATCTCGGATAAAGCCCAAGAGAAACAAAACAACTAAAAAGGAAGCAGTCCAGCTCTTAAAGGCAAAAGGAAAATAAACATGTATTCTGATACATCCTAATACAGCCACATCTGCCTTTTGCTGTGTGGATCCTGCCTGCCTTCACGAACCAACACCTACTTAAAACACCGTAACGCGGTGATGTTAAATAGCACACTCCACTTTTCCTAGCAGAAAAAACTTTTTAGCGATGGATAAATTAAGGCCCTGGAGCACCCTCTCGCGGCAGGCTGGAAATTGCTGGAAATCAGCTGCAATTGATCCTTTTACCCTCTTAGTTTAAAATTTTAAAATGGTTTCAAACAAAGCCCGGGCTCCCCAGCTGTGCCCAGCACGAGGCCACTCACCTGCTGCCCGCTGAGGAAGGGGTGTCCCAGAGCCTGCTTCCCTGCTCCCGGAGAACAAGGTGAGCTTTGTGCAGAGAGGGGAAGGCTGTCTAAGAGGCTCCTCGCAGTCAAGTGCTGTTTTGTCCAGGAACAAAACCCCCCCCCGGCATCCCTCACGTGTCTCGGCCCCGGTGTAGCTGTGTTGCTGCTGCTGCAGTCACCAATACCCAGCCCCTGGGGGTATCAGTGCCCCAGGGGGGACAGGACAGAAGCAGCACAGCTCACCTGGGACTAAACAGCCTGGTAATTCCATTGCCTTGAGGCATTCCAGCTTGTACAGCACCAGGGCTGAGCCCCCCACCTGTGGCAGAGTAGGTCCTGAGAGCCCAGCTGAGCATTATTGTGGAGCCAAGGCTACACCCAGGAGCAGTTCCAGGCTTTGCCACCACCAACTAAAATGAGACTAAAGCATTTTATGTAGCAGAAATGGCACATGGAAAAAGCCACTGCACCTCTGCTATCACTGTGCAAGCTTGTGTGCAGATGGGAAGACACGTACCAAGCGTCATTCAAATTTAGCTTAACCATTTAACACCAAAACAGAGGAAGCTGGACACATTTATACACACCAAAATAAGAATTAGAATTTCTGCACAAGGCCTCAGGCAACCTCAGACTTGACAGACTTAAACCCTACAGCCTATTTCAACTTCTCAAAGACCATTGGTACTTTGGACTAGGTGCAGGAATCACAATCAATCACTGACGTAGAGGGCAGTGACCTCTTTAAACATTTCACCCCTGAAGAAATTAAAAACTATTTACTTATGGTAACCTAAAAATGAAAACATTTTCTGACAAAACAGATATAACAAGGATTAAACCTGCTAGACTTCTGTCTCACAGGATAGCTACGGCAGGCCTCCCAAATCATCATTTGAGCACCTACTGACTTTGCACATCAATCCCAAGGCATCTCATACACCTCTGGAATAAAAAAATTATGTAAAGTGGGTTAGTTGTTCTTCTGCAGTTTATATCAGACTCAAATTTATTAGAGTAGTTAAAAAAATAGATCCCAGTTTCTTCTAACATGAAAAATCAGCTCATAGCTGTGTTGCAACTTTTCATATCCACAGGGTTTTTTTAAGATCATGAATTAAAAAAAAAAAAAGCTAAATATAACTCAAAACACTAGCACTGCAAGACATTATATACTGTTTTCCTATTTATGCTAAGAATCTTCTGTAGATAAAGCCTTTTTAATCTCAAAGTACCTCTGATTTCTCTGTTTACTCTTGGGATTAAAAAAAAAAAACCACAACCAACGCAAATGAAAATTATGTAAAACCAACAAATACAATCCCAAATAACAAGTACACAATTAATGACTAGTGAAAAAGTATTGTGTTGTGCTTCACTGGGTAATTAGGCCAGAGCACAGGTTTCACATCAGTATTGATTACACCAGCTCTGTTCATCCCTCCCCAAGCTGTTCCCATCTCCCTGCCTCAAAAAGAGATGACAAAACCCCACTCAGGAGAAAGCACAGGAATCCTCTGGGGCTTGCAGAGAGCTGGCTCTCACTGTTTATACATGTTACTGCCACAAATTATAAAGCCCATCGTAGCTTACCAATGCCAATCCAAGTCAGTGAAAAAGAAGGTTTGAAAACACACCAGAATTGAGTGAGATCTCTCAAAGAAACCATTTTCAGAGCATCTGTTCAAGGTGTCACCTATACCCCTGTCTTTATGCTTTGATCAAGTTGCCACTGTAAGAAAACTTTTGAAACATAGGCTCAATATAAGACTTGACTTATTAATAACAATATTCCAAACAGCACATGTAGGACACTCAGCGATTTACAGTTCAAGCTTTAAGAATTTAATATTTTAACTTAAGCACTTTAAATCTGAGGCCGGGAGCTGCCAACTATTAGACTGAGTATTTTTATTTGCCAGTTTATAGATGAAAAAACTTAATTTACAAGAGAAAAGGAACCACAAATTAGGCTCTCAGTAAAAGGATACTATTTATCTTTCAGTTCTGCTGAAGGGAGTGGTGGACATAGAAAAAGTATTAATACTCAAACCTGTCTTCTAAGGAAAAAACTACATTAAACACAAGGAATGAGTAAGTCCATGTTTATGCAAAACAGCTCAGGCCAGTATAACCTTGAGTTCTGCTGTTCTAAGTGACTAAATGGAGGAAGGAAGCTATGTCACTATTTCAAAACATCTTCAAGGTTATTCAGATTTCTTAGAAGAGCCCATTTCCTTCTTCCTAGATGACATAACTTGTATCAATTTTTAAAAGTTTGCATAAACAGACTTTATTTTGTTGCTAAACAGTCACTATAGTTTCATTAATTGGCCAGTTTTGACGTATTCGGTTGCTGGATGGGAAACAACACTTTAAAACTATTTCTTATAAAACTCCTTCAAGGCTAATTTAAATAATTTTTTCCAGCTGTCTTCTATTATTAAGTAAATTTCAGGAATACTAGTGTAGCTGTATCTTCTCTCTGCTTCTCCTCTTGGCTTTCCTGAGCAGCAGCAGCACAAAATTGATATTCTCATCAGTCGTGCAGCCTCCCACGGGTTTCTGAATAGCAGCAGTAAAACTGAACAGTCTTGTTAACTCCCTGACACTGCTGGTTACCAAAACCAACTCTGAGCAGCAAAGGCTTGGACGTAATCTTGAGAAACTGAGCTGACCCTGTAAGCTAAGGAAGGCCTCATCATATTGATTTACACTCCAGCTTGGGTTTGAAGGGTTATCTTCACAATCCAGGGGCTACAAAATTAGAAGGGACAAATATTTTGGGGCTTTGTCTAGAAGACAGATCTGTGCTCTGTAAACACCTTTTAGACCCCTGATATTCAGGGTTAATGTAGGAGGTAATACTAATCTACTTGGATATGACAATATTTGAACAAGCTTCTACCCTGGGCCACGTTGGAGTGTGCACAGATGGGGAAATGCTTCTCCACTTTGCAATTCCTGTATGTTTTGGGGTGTTTGGTGAGGCCCACTGCTCTCTGCAGCCAACTTTTCCACAAATTATGAGTCTAATTGAACAGAGAATCTGAAAACCAGGAATACTTCATGATCAATGCCAAATGCTCCAATATGTATAATATTAATATCATTTAGCCAATGCTCACATGATTTCTTTCAACCACAAGCAAGCCTGACACCTGTTTCAAAATTAGCCACGGTGATCTTAGTTGAGATGATGACAACTAGGAACAGCCAAGACATACTTGATGCTTTGTTGTTGGGATTATCGTGGGAGAAAGGAAGGAGAAATAAGACTGGGAGGTGCACAGGGTCACAGATCCAGAATATTCTTATCCTCTTGAACTCTAATTTGATTCCTAATTTGACCCAAAAGCAGCAGGAGATGCTTCCTATGTCTTTGCCATATATACTTCTAATAAGAAGAAACTACTACAGTTTCACTTTGGTATTAAATAATAACAAAACCAAAATCCAACCCAGCAGCATTATCAAATTAAAGGATGGGGGATGCAGAACTGTCCTATAGAAAAATGAGTGTTCCTTTTCTTACATTATTGTAATCCCAATTGTCATATCACCATAGTCACAGAAAACTTTCAAATTAACATAATCAAAGCTCTAAGTTTATTAATAGTCATTTTTAATAGAAATATCAGAGTAATGTTAAGATCCTAAAGACAATGTTTGGGTGGGAAGGACAGAAGAAGAGGAAAGGAATTTCTTGAAAAAGTTCAGTCTTAAAAGAAGTATGTTTAACTGGCCTTTAAAGAGCACTAGAAGATTGAAATAAAACCAATTTGATTTTTAGTGAAGTCTTTGTCTCCCTCTCAAAAAAAGGCAGTTATTTTTGGGCTGTTTTTCAGAATGCCTGTGCTGATTTAGCTGATACTGAAAGCCACCTATTAAAAAGTTAATTTATACCCAGCTGCAGACAAGCAATTGCTCTGGGGGATGCACATGTCTTTATGGAGAGCCCACAAAGCACATGCAACTTCCTAAGCAGATATGGGTAATATAACTAAGCTTTGTTGTTGTGGTTTACAGTGTTACCAACAGGAAGCCTCAATGGTTTTGTAAGTGTCACTTATTCTGGGGAGAATAATCTCTATGGGTCATACCAAGATCAGCCTTTAAAATAAAGTATTTCATAACCACAAAACCAGAGAAATGTGAGGGATGATGCAGTAATGGTGAGAGAACTTTACACATGACTTCAGACCCAGCAAGTTAACGGTGTTACTCCACTCAGTGCAAGCTTTTGTTCCTTTCCTGCTGTGCTGAAGGTGCTGCTGGGGGTCCAAACAACTAGGAGAAATATTTATTTGTCAGTAAATACTTTTCTGATTGCTGTTAAGGAGAGAACTCTAAGCCTACACTGCAGATTCACCTGCAAAGCCAGTCCAGGGGCCATTTGCAGTGCAAGCTTTGCATCACTCGTAATTACATGCTGGTGAAAGCACTCCTAATGGTTTGGCAAGCAGGGATTTGGGATATCAGACTCTGAAACAGTTAGAATGGAGGTGAGGCTTTGGTCTCTAGTCATCCATCCTTGGCTTTCTGAAATACAACCAGATGAAAATAAGCTCAGCACGTCACTAGACAAAACCCGACTGTATTGCTTGTAATAACTTCCACACACATCCCTACTGGAGTAAGTGCAAACTGCTGTCTCTTGGCTTATATTAGCTGGATTTTGACACAGTTTCTTATGAGTGTGAATTAGTCAGCTGTCAGCAGTATTTACAAGATAGTTTACGGATAGTAAGTATATTGGAAACAGTAAGCCATGACAACTAAGAAAACCAGGCTACAATAAATCACAGTAGCGATTGTCAAGGTTTAGCCATAAAACAAAAAAGTAGGGTTTGACTGACTTGAGGACTGCCAGAGGACTGGCCTGCTTTAAGAAACACACATGACATTTGCTGAAGAAGGTCACAAAACAGGTCACTTCTCCTGAACACAGGAGAAAACACGATTTCAAGCTTGCTGTCCCAGAAATGAAATATGGCTGAAGCCACCCCTGCTAGAGCATCTCCAGAAGACAGTCCAACTGCCTCCCAACGCTAATCGTGTGAGCTGCTAGGTTAAAAAAAGATGATTTAAGCCACTTGTAACAATTTGCTTGCGTGTCCAAGAGCTTACACCTTCACTTCCCACCGATTTGTTTGCTTGGCCACGTCCTTATTTCCAAAAAAAAATCCCACAATTTTTTTTTTTGCAAAACATTGCTCTTGCAAGCAATAGCAAGTTTGTGAAATATTGCTAGAACAACTTGTACTACACCATCTGCTACATGGGGAGAACTGAGAAGCTGGAGATCTGTCTGGGCTTTGAAATTTGATTTTTAAGTTGGTTCTGACTTAAACATTTTGAAGTAATTTCATTTTGGTCTTACCTTCTTTAGACTGTGTTCCCTGTCTACGTGCAAAGTACATAGGGAATAAATACATAGCAGGAATTAGATCAGTAGTTTGTATTATATTGTCCCTTCCATTGAGTTGGTAGAGGCCTCTCATTTGCAAAATACAGTAAGTGAAAATCTCAGCTTAACACAAGGTATAAAAATCAATATTGAATGCAACTGAATCTGCAGGAATAATTTAGATATCATGGGGAATGATGCAACAGAGAACACGTCTATAATTTCATGTTCTACAAGAGATGTTCCTCTAGACGCTCAGCTGAACTCTCCTTTATTCCCCATATAATTAGTTAAAAGTTATTTATACATTATGATCCCACTAGATTTCTGATTTACAGTACAAAAAGTCAGGCACTGAATACAGTGATTATATTCCATCTGCACAGGGCATTTACTGACAGGAAAGTCTGCGGGCAAGTAGTTCTGGCCTGAGCTTGCTGCATTTCACTGGGATGAAAAATAAAGAACATTTTAGGCAGCCCACAAAGTGCAGTTGTTAAACTGACCCTATTTTCTCTCCTTCTTTCCATTTTCCTGCATCCAGCCCTTCAGTTTCACTGAATTTCAAAGGGACAGTGTTATTTATGCTTCTTCCTATTTTAGAATGTTTTTATCATGTGGCATAGCACTCCAACTGCCTTAGGGGAGCTTTAATGATAATTTTATTTTTAAAAGTATAGGCTTATCTTGCCTGACCTTGATGCACATAGTAAAAGGTTGCTAAACTCCTCCTCTAGAAAACAAAACAGGGAACAAATGTCCTGCGCCTGCTGGATCAAAAGCTCAAGTGTGGCAGAGCCTTCCACTACCCCAAAATATATCACCAAGGCAACAGTAGCAGTATTGCAAACAGGTATTGGAAAGACTTCCTTGCCAGGATTTAAATAATCTGATTTTCCTGCAGTATGTGCTCTACAACACTCAGCAAGTCTTTTCAGAGATGAAAAGCATGCTAACACCATTCCTAAGAGTATCTTGGTACAGTAGGGCGTTATCAGCGCTCTTCTGAAAGCAAATTAAGAGCGTGTCACTCTTCAAAGGTCGTACGAGGAGCCAAGTAGAGCCCATGCAACTTGGAAGTTGTTGGTTGTTGTTGCTTGTAGCCCTTTCCTCAAACAAACTACTGAAAGGGATAAGGAGATAACCTACTTCCCTCTTCTCTCCCCTGTTCCTTCTCTGGAAGGGAAAGCAAGCTCATCCTATAATGGCACCAAGTACTTCTTGTCTCTTCTGGTTGCACTGACCTGTAAGAATTTGATCCTAACTAGTGCTCACTGCAGCTTTTCTCTCTGGAGTTGCTGTGCCTGTGGTACAACTGAATTCTGATAGAGAGTACATGGGAACACTAGTGGTGAATAATCCTTCTGTTTACACTCTTCCTTTCTACTACATTAATAGCAACCAACAAGCTTGATGATCCATTGCCTGCTTAAAGTCACAGACTAGGTGTCAGGAATACTTGCTAAGGGGTGTTTGAAGGGCTAATTGCAGAAGACTGCAAAATCCATGATTATCTTTTTGCATCCTGGAGAATTCTGCTCCACAGCTAATGGATGACAGGGGTGTATCAGCTTGCTTAGAACTGCTCTGCTCGATTCCATAGCAGTGCTCACAGAATTCAATACCAGGGTGAGCTCAAAGCCCCAGCGGTCGAGGTGTCTGTTCTCATGAGGGAACAGTGGCTTGCCACAATACAGATCCCTTTGTTCTTTCCATAAAACAGAAAACATCTTCAAATTCCTTGCTTCCTCCAAAAATACATCCTGAAGTAGGGAGTGCCTGTAGTGCTTCTCCTGTAGAGCTTCTGCTACACAACTGTAACAGAGCAAAGCTCGGGACAAGCCGGCTCAACTCAACCTCTCAATTTTTCAAGGACATCTACACTTCAAATTAGTTGGGTACAAATGCTTGTCACAGGTTTCCAGTAGCTTAAGGTAAGGGGTTTTACACTTTATTTATTTGATATGAGGTATTCTTCAAAATCCTGTAGCAAAATGAGTCCGAGGCTGAAAACATTGTTTATCTCCATCCTTTTCATAAACAACCCAGAAGAAGCAACCCTTCAAAATGAACTCTGGCAAGAGTACTTAGCACGGTTTGCTCCTGGCACAGCGTAGTCTGAAATGTGCCAACATGAGCTGAGGCAGGGATTTATACCTGCAAGGGTCTCACACAGTCAACAGGTTGTCTTCCTCACATCCATGAGAAGGAAAGCCAAGGAAAGGAGATAATCCAGGCTCATCCTGTGACTGGCTGGTTTAGTCACTGGTCCAAGGGTGCTAACCCAGAACCCTGTGCTTTTGCCATCACTTTTCATACGCTCTGAATACATGTCCTAGAGACAGGATGGGAGGTCAGGTTCAGAAAGAAATTACTAAAAAAGAGGAATCTGGATCAAATAATATCACCAGCAACCACAGCATCTCAGCAGCAGAAGTGTATAACTCACATAAAGAAAGCCAGGTTGAATAAAATAGGGCAGCAAGGTCATTAAATGAAAAATAAGAATACAAGTTGAGAGCAATTCCCTCGGACAAGGAGAGTCAGGATCACAGGAAACAGTTTCTCTGACAAAGGAAGTGAACTACAGATTCAGGAACATATATCTTCAGTTATTGCCCAAGACAAGCATTTAAATAGGTAAAACAGTTTAAAAACCCACCTCTGGCTGGCATTTAGTACAGATTATCAATACTGAGTTGTTTACTCATTCCTAGTAAAATGTGCGTGGAATCAGGGAACAATTTACAATAGCTGAGGCATTCACCAAGATGGAATAAGAGTTTGAAGCCTACCTTGAAATTCTCAAAACCTGGACTGCCAAAAAACCCCGCCCCTTTTACATAACCTAACAGAATAAAACACTGTATCTTATTTTTGACGCACCTTCCTTTACAGTCTGCACAGACAATAACAGAAGCAAAAAAAACCTAAATTGTATCCATTATCTTACGGCTGAGGCAGATAACCTAAGCAATATAAATAGTAGAGAAATTATTTTAAAAGACACCATCACTGTTATCACCGAGCAGTGTTCTTTTTACATGGCACTGAACAGTTTTATTCAGAGTGTGTTGGCTTTCCAGGCTCATTCTTGTTTCTAGTTCTATGCAAGACAGAGCAGAAGGGCTGGCAGGGCACATAACTTGACTTGATCTGCATGCATGCTTAAGAAACCTTTTCCTCTCCATTTCCCTGCCACTGCATGTCAATAATGCTCCCTACCTTCTAACTTAAAAATTTAGTAGGGTGGAGGGAGGAGCTGGAAGGATTTGTTCAGGATGCTGAACTAAATCACTACCAAAACACACTGCAAGAAATGAAAAGAAGTGCTTGAGTCAGTGTCAACCGTGTATTCTGAAGTCTCTGCACATCCCCACACGCTGTACTGTACTTCCCACAAACGTCCTTTCTGTCCTTGCCTTGTGAGAGCAGGAACTAAAGAGTCATCTTGGTACCAAAACACGGACAGACAGTTTGACATGAGCAGGAGTGCACTTAGCAGCCTCTACAGCAATTCTGCTCTGTTGCTACAGCCAGACTTACCCCACTGGAAGAAGTGGGGTATGTGCATTACTTCTGAGATCTCCTGACATTGTGATTGTGCAGCATTAGTCTATCACATGAATGTTTTTGCCAAAGAACCTCTTAATGTACAAAAATACAAAGATGGCAGAGTAAAACATGAAGTTGGTGACACTAAGGTTGAAAGATGTAATAAAACAACAACTCTTAGTTTTAATTGTAGTAATAGTAGGTCAGGCATTCAGCCAGCACGTTCTGTTTTGGTTCTAAAGCTGATAGTGCTCCCTGAACTCCAAAGCTGTGATAACGCTGAGATTTTTAGGAACCAGATTCAGTGCTGTGCTCTTGTTGTGATACAGGTACTTACATGTCAGCAGTCCCAGCAGATGATATTTACTGTTAGACTGCTGGTTGCATGTTCCTTAATCTTTTTGCCTACTCTCACTGTATTAAGCAAAAGAAAACATGTATTGTCAGGAGCAGCCTTTCTTTATAAACACTGACATCCCTCTCCACCTAAAGCCAAGCCAGCCAAGCTCTCCAGAGCTGACTCAGGTCTTTAGGATTAGAGGTGCATCCACACATCTATTCTCAACGTGCTTGTCAAGGCAGACAGGGTTCAGTTGATCATACCTTCCAAAACTTGGCAACATCTTAACATAATGCACAAATAGGTATAATAAAAAAAACGTGGTTGCAAAGTGGGATTTGAAGTTGCAGGATCCTGCTAAGAGGTTACAGAAACGAATCGTGTTACAATAAACATTTCCCTTACAGGTTTACAGCAATAAGAATAGAAGCGGACAGGCAAAAACTTCAACCGAGAATCAGATGGCAGCTATAACACCCCAGACAAAACGAAATTGTTTGCTCTGCCAGGAGCTATATAGAGACTCGCAGATCTAGAAGGGCAAGTCGCAAAACGCCTCAGCAAACAGAAGACAAAGCACATGTTACCTTTACCTTTGTAAACAAAACCAGAGCTCGGAACCGCCGCGGTGACAGCGACCGAACACCGCGGTGTCCCGACCCCCGGCGGTGCCACCTCGCTCCCGGTGTGGCCGATCCCGAGCTCCCGGGGGATAAAGCTCCTCCGGGGTCGAGCATCCCCACGGGACGCGGCGGCCGGGGCGAGCATCCCCCCGGGCCGTGTGCTCCCCGCTCCCCCCGCCCGCCCCTCCCCTCCTCCAGTAAACCCACGGCAACAAAAGAGGGAGGGGAGCGAGGCCGATCGCGCCCCTCTTCCCCCCGCGCCGGCCGCTCACCGTGCTGGGTGAAGACATTGAATCCTCCCTCTGCGGAGCGCCCGGCCGCCTCCCGCCGGCGGCCCGCGGGCCTGGCCGCGCTGCTCCCCCGCGGTCCCCGCGGCTGCTGCTGCTGCTGCGGCGGCGGCTGGTGCTGGAGCCCCGCGCCCGGCTCCCCGACGCGGCCCACCTGCTGCCCCATGGCGGGCCGCGCTCACATCCCGCCGCTCCCGGCCCGGCAGGCGCGTCCCGCTGCTCCCGCGGCCGGACCCGGCGGCTCCCGCGGAGCTCCGCGCTGGAGCTTCACGGGCTCGCCCCCGCAGCCCCCGCCGCCATCTTAAACCACAGAGCGCCGGCGGAGCGCGGACGGAGCGGCTCCCGCGGCCGCCTCCGGTCCGCCCAGGGAGGGAGGGAGGGAGAGGGAAAGAGGGAGGGAAGGAAGGAGCGAGGGAGGGTGGCCGCGCCCCCCCAGCCCAGCCCAGCCCGCCCCGCCGCGGCACACGGAATCCCGGAATCTCGGAACTGTAAGGGTTGGAAGAGATCTCCGGAGAGGCAAGGCAGGGTCACCTAGAACAGGTGACACAGGGACGCGTCCAGGTGGGTTTGGAACGTCTCCAGAAGGAGAGACTCCATGCCTCCCTGGACAGCCTGTTCCAGGGCTCTGCCACTTTCAGTGGAAAGAAGTTCTTACTTATAGAATACGCTGAGTTGGGAGGGACCCATCAGGGTCGCTGAATCCAACTCTTGCCCCTGAACAGGACATCCTCAGAATCCCACCCTGAGCCTGGGAGCGCTGTCCAAGGGCTTCTTGAACTCTGTCAGGCTAAGGCAGTGGCCGTGGCCCCGAGGCCACCCCAGCCCAAGGAAGATGCTCTCCCTATAGGATACAGCCAGGCTGGTTCACCTACAAACCCGAGCAGGTGTGAGTGGTGAAGTCAGGGCCATGTGCTCCCAGGAGGGAGCAGTGGTGGGTCTGTCCAGGGCCATGTGCAAGGAGGTTGTTGTAGCCAAGTGGGGGTTGGCCTCTTCTCCCAGGTAAAAAGCGATGGGCCAAGATGACATGGTCTTAAGCTGTGCCAGGGGAGGTTGAGGCTGGATGTTAGGAGGAATTTCTTCACAGGAAGGGTGATTAGACATTGGAACGAGATGACTGGGGAAGTGGTGGAGTCACCATCCCTGGAGGTGTTCAAGCAAAGACTGGATGTGGCACTGAGTGCCATGGTCTAGTTGATGTGGTGATGTTTGGTCATAGGTTGGACTTGATATCTCAGAGGTCTTTTCCAACATAACTAATCCTGTGATTCTGTGATCTCCATGGGTCACCAGACCCCAGGTTGATTCGTTGGGCTTCCACAGGGACCTGCATGGAGGAGGAGGAAGGCACTACTGTGTGAGTAACCTCATATGTTGGAGGCCAGGTGTGGTTGGCAGCAGGGTATTGTCGTTGGGTGGTTGAACATACACTCAATTCTGTAACTAATTAGTAAACTGTCTTCTTTCAGCTTCTGTAATATCAGCATAAGGCACTTCAAAGCAGAAGGGAGGAGGTTTCATCCCAAAAGATAATGGTGCTTGTCACAGTTTAGAGGACCTGGGCACTTGGAAATATTTCACTCTCCATGCTAGCAACCATTTTAGCAATGCCTTGGCAATGTTGCTTCATCCTGGATGAGCCACAATGCTGCTACCCTTGGATGCCTTCACCACTGAGAACTGATGTGACAGTGACAAATTGGCTTGGTAACACTTGTATCCATCCGGCTTCCAACCTCTGTGTGGCCATCCTGGGATGGGAAGGTGAGGAGACGTTCCTCTCATTGCTCTGTGAAAGTCAGCTTTCAGTGACAGGAATTCTAAGGTCATGTTCTACCTTCCCAGAATCTTGAGGATCCATACTGTTGCATGTACTCAAACTGCACCCTGCTGCAATAATAATTCTGCCTAAATTAGGGGGGGGCTCATCCCATTGGGCTGGTGTGTTCTCTGACACAGGCTGGAATGCCTTAACTCACTAAATTAATGGACTAAGAAAGTTGGGGAGATCAGAAATTACAGACAGACTTGCTAATAACACACAACAAAACAGTTCTTAAAATAGTGCTGGGACCATCTGGGGTGTTGCCAAGTCTGGGACCTTGTACAGGTACGGTTATGTGGATGTGAGGAGAGGGTGTTCCTGCAGAATGGACAGTCCCGGGCAGAACTGGCCCATGGGTAAACTCTGCAGTGGAGATATTTCCTGGTCTCGTTCCAGCCAGAATTTGCAGGGTTTGGCATTTATAAATGGTTTGCCTTGTAAACAAAATATATGTTCTCTGGAGACTGTAGGGACAACAAACACAGAACTCCCTCATGCCATTTGCAGTTGCCACGTAGGATAGAACCACTCATTAAAAATCAACAGAAATACTATTTTTCTTTCCTAATGCCTTTTACTTGCTCGTGAAGAACTATCCAGAGGAAGGCCATTAGCATTTTAAAAGAAGATGCCAGTGTCAAGAGACTGTTATATGTAAGTGCACCAAGGAGAATTGGATTTAAACACTGCTCTTATTCCTCAGATCTCATGAAATCCCTCATTCTCTCTCTCAGCTTGTGCACATAAAGCAGCTCACTGAGGGTTACGTTAATGCCCGACTGCAGGGAACCTGTCTGACACACAGAACCATCTTTCCTGGGGATGGGGTCAGGCAGGGGCTTTCTGAGAAGGCCTGTTGCAGGGAGAAGAGGGCTGTAGCGTGGGGGTTTTGTTGTTTATAATAGTGTTTTAAGACTATGCTGTACCCTGTAAAAAAAGCTTCAAAGCCAGTGCCCCAGCCATTGCTGGTTCAGTGCTAAACAAGCCAGACCCTCAGACTGGGCTCCACTTGGTCCCCTGGTGTCCTATAAACAGGGGATGCCCTGGTTGGTGACTGCTCTTTGTAGAACCCCTGCTAGAACAGCAGTGGGGATAGAAACAAGAAATCCCCAAACTGAAAATGTCTCTGTGCTGCTGAGTCACCGATGACACTGAGCCACATGTTCCTTGTTGTTACAGCAGGAGGTAGGAAGTTACTGCACAGTGTTGTGGTTAACCATGCAAAGACAAGAGGTAAGGTCTGCACCAATGCTACCTATTATTATCAGCTGTGATGTTATCAGCCTCAGTAAGCATCAGGAATAGGCTGTTTCTCAAAGGTAATTTCTCCTGAAGAGGTCTGGCACTGTGAGTTAATAAGGCATCAGTAAGTTACTGTGCTGGAGATTTTGGGCTTCCAGTTAATCTGCCATTCATGAGCTGTTCAAGTAAGGGATAAAAAGGACCAAGGAACAAAGGCAGCACTGAGGTTACAGTCATGTGCCTGACAAGAAATGTGGTATTTCTAGAAACAGCTCTAAACTGACTTTAAATATTAATGGTATATCCATTTCTTGAAGCTTCTTATAAGCACTGACAATGCATTTGCTCCCCATCCACAGTGTGCTCCAAAAATCACAGTCAGAAAATGCTGGCTGAGCAGTCTTACGTGCTCAGCACTATGTGTCATGAGAATGCTGCTGTCATCTGCCTGAAGTATGGCTTCTGTTCCAGAAGGAGCCTGTGGATAAACTGGAGACTCCTGAGCCACAGCGTTGAGTCAATTGGGCAGTTCCTGTTTGTAACTTAGGAGAAAATATCTAGCAGTGTGCTGCTGGTGGCTTGAAAATTAATTCTAGGAGTAATCATTGCTCTTCTTCCAACTCATATACCTTCTGTGTATCAAAGCTCCACAGAGAAACAGATTTGTATTAAACCTTTGGCTGGTATTTAGGCCAGGGATGTATTAGTTACAGTATTTGTTAAGAGGCCTTTGGAGGGTTCTCAGGAGTCAGGGATACCTGTGCATAGCATGTCAGGATTTTTATGCTTTAATTGTGGGGCTAGAACAAGCTGTGGAGCTCAGGACAGCTGTAGCTCCCCTGGGATGTCTGCAAAGGCAATGGGCACTGTCCAAGACACGGCCCAGGGCACTGCTGCTCTGTGTCCCTCTAACACCCCAGGCTGCACCTGCCTGACACCAGGCAGCCACCGGGTTTCCGGGGTGCAGCCACGCAGGGCTTTTGGGGAAAGGCTTTGAAATGAAAAAGAAAGATTTAAAAGTCTGAGAAAGGCTTCCTGACACAAGGTTAGTTGCTCTGCAATAAGTGCTGAAAGCTTGTAAGTGCTGAGCCGTGTCAAAGGCGGATGTCATTCCTTGGCGTAACACGTACAGGAGCTCACTCTTTCATCTCTGACTGACAGCTCTTAAAATGTCCCGTCTGCTCAGATCTGTCATGGCACAATAGGTGCTGTTTCAGTGTTGTCTTAAGAGTTATTTCAAATCACTACTATGATTTAAATTAGAATTTGTGTACAGTGCATGCAGGATAGCTTGGGGTACCCTCATGCCTGTTCAGTGAGAGTCTGTGAAGATAAAAGCGTTCTGAGGAAGTAACAGATTTTGCCCAACAGCACAGGAGGGTTCATGAGCAGCCTTGAGAGATGAAGTTTTCTCTGTCAATAACTGTTCTTTCTTCCACCATAGATAAAATTAAAACTCTACACACACACGCTCCCACAAATGTTGCGTCCCACCACCCAACTCGTCCCTCTCCTCCAGGCAGCCCAACCTTTTGTTCTGTCTTTGCTGCTGCTTCAGCACTTTCCTCATCCAAACCACTCTTCTGACACTGCCACTGGTCTAAACATCGATACCAACCACAGAGGGCTCCATGTGGAGGGAGGAAAGGGCCTGGGCACGCAGTGTTGTAGTGGAAAAGATGAGTGTGTCTGTGTGTAGAGACAGCCAGCTCACTACAGCATCTCAGGCATCCCTATTCTCCTCTTATTTGGCCCTGTGTTTTGGGTTAGATATGCTGTGTAACTAAGCACCCTCACGGATCACAACTGTGGGGCTGGGCCCTGTGTGTCTATCAAGTGCCAACAGCAGCACGTGGACTGTGCTGAGGTTTTGCAGGAGCTGTACCCATCCTGGTATAACCCATCTCCTTTCACAGCCTCCATCACAGGAAAGCCAGAGATGCAATAAGGACATTATGGGACTTCTTCAGGAATTTTTTTCCTGTCCAGTATATTTCTCTAAGTACTACAGCTGCACCACCCTTCCCAAGCATCTGTTCCAGGCACTAAAGGCTGTAGAAGGGTATGCTAATAAGAACATTAAGAATGTTGTTTGTTTGCCTTTTTCTGTGGAAAATGTTGCCTCTACCAAACAAAAATGATGACAAGTCTCTGCATCTGCTGGGAATTGCAAATTAGTACTAAGCTTGCACAATGATCACTGATAAAGTACATTTGCTGAGGTAATATGAGGTCCCTCGACAGCACTGGTGATGATTCAGGCTTTTAGGCATTCAGCTGCAGGTGGGTCAATAGGACTGTTTTGCCACCAGAGTTCCAGGATTGCCTTAGTTTATCTTTAGGAGCCTAATTTTTTGATTCCTAATTTGAAATCTTAGTAGCTCATTGGATTATGAGAGGGTTCTCTCAGTTTGCAGATGGAAGCTTTTCTTCCTATGTTTTCTGTTTCCTCTCCCTGAGAGGTTTGTATCCAGAGAGCTGACATTTAGCTAAGTGAGAGCAAATGCCTCAGAGCACAAAACTGTACCTCCATCAGTGCCTCTGAGAGCAGCCTTGTCCCATCTTAGATTTCTCTGATGATGACTGCTGCGTTTAACATAACCACCATGATAGTCTAAAACTAAATAAAGGTTACATTAGTCAGAAAAAAAAATATCCTTCTCTTCTTTTTCTAAGATGTGCAGCTAAAATAAGATGGAGTTAGAATCACAGTCATTTAGGTAGGAAAAGACCATTAGGACTCTGGAATCAGCAGTGCTTCCTCTCCATGCTCTTTGCTTCATCTGCTAGTCTCCCCTTATACCTCCTTGTCCTCTACCTCACCCAGCACCTTCATTTCCCTTTTCTAAATCATAGTGAAAACCACATCTTCTGAAGGTGCCCTTGTTACAATAATGAATCCCTCTGTGATTGCACTCCTGGTATTGTTTTGAGCTGTACACACTTCTGAATGTAGTCTTTGATCTTGTAAGGAAGCCTGAGGATACAACTTCTTGCAGGATTGGTGCTCTGTGTTGTAAGTTTAGGATGGCAGGGATCCAGCCTTGCTCTGGACCACTTGTGCCCTGGCCATGAATGGTGTCATGCTCTGTGTAATATTCCTAAATAATTAAATCACTTTAGGAGTCAGAGTTTGGTCTAAAATATTGTTATTGTTCCGTTCCACAGTGTCCAGATAGATTCTTCCTTGGCAGGATTTTTATTTGATTTTGCAAGATTTGTAAGTGCTTACTTTATCTTTCAAATGACAGTGTGTTCCTTCCTCACACGGTTATTAAACAGCCATGCTTTTCAGCTTCCAACTTCAATGTTATTCCATTAAAAAATGCTCAGAAGTGTGAAACTGCTCTGAAGAAAAATGTAATTGTGCAATTGAAGCAAGAGAAAGCACCAGGGTTTTGTAAGATGTTTCTGTGAATGTAAATATGTGTATGTGCACAGAATAGACTGGTACCCAAGAGAGCAGCATATACATTTGTAATCAAATCTCACTTATATTTAAAACTTGCTCCTTCTGTTAAACACGCAAATATTTCTGTTCTCTTCGCAAATTCTGCCTCTCTGCTCATTACCAAACCTTTCAGAAAAGGCATAAGCCCAAATCTTCCTCTGATCAGGCTCTTAATGTGTTCTGTGTGGTCTTTATTTAGACTGTAAACTTGCTGAAATAGGAAATGTCTTATGAAAAAAACAGCTACACTGTCTCATTTCACATCCAAATTCTTCTCCCATACCAGCTGTGTGTGTTTGCCTAGCAGCAAGTCTGCTGTTAATGAATGACTTGTTCTCATTAGCTTGTCAGGCTGGATGTGTAGCTTGTAGTTCCCAGTCATACAGAGCAGTGCTCCTTCCCTTGTAGCTTCTGGTAAATCAAACAATGGGATACACAAAGCCTTGTGTCTCTGAGTCTGACCTTTGTACTTGGAATCATTAACTGCCACAGAATGCCAAAATAAAGTAACTGGCTGCTGGTTAAATGTATTTAACATAAGCAGTGCCCTAGGGACTCCCTGGTGTGGGGATTGTTGCAGGTTTTACCGCTGGCTGCCACTTCTAAATCTTCTTTAAAAGAGGGGAAAATTAATTCCCTGATCAGCAGAGCCACACGAGTTGTGCTCTATATGTTTGTTTTGTGAAGCTGAGGTCCGGAGTGGATTCCTGACACCTTGGAGGTTTCAAATTGAGGCCCTGAGCAGCTTCCTCTGACTTTGAAGCTGGCTGTGCTTTGAGCAGGAGACTGGACTGGATGCAGTCGCTGCCAACTTAAATTCTTATTCCAATAGAAGTTGAGTTCATGTGCAGGATTCTTCCATTCAGGGCATTAATTAAGACTGTCCTCTAAGAAAGCTGAATTTTTCACAAAACCCATTGGAACTGAATATTTCTTGAACCTCTGTCTCTCCATCTGACTTGTATTTCATTGGCCAGCAGGTTCAAAAGTTACTGAGAGGTAAAAGACAGCTGGGGCAGACAGAGAGACACTCCCTTCCACATACACATAGGACAACTGTATAAGCCTTGTTTTGTTAAGAAAACCATTCTTCCCTTCATGTTTGTGCAGAAAACTTGTCAAGTGTGCATCTAATGAGGCCTGAAGTCATGCTACACGCTCCCAGCTGCAGCCAACCTGAAATAATTCCTCCCCAGAGCCAGCAGCACATCTCACACAGCCGAGGCATGTACTGTGCAATCCGAGCTATGCAGAGAAGTTGAGACATTTAGGAGTGAAACCCGGGCATGGTTTTACTGATAGCAGAGATTACATGGCTGTGCTCACACGAGCGTGTGTTTGTCTGCCTGGTGCCTCTCTGCCAGCAGACACGGGAGCGTGTCTGGTACCTCTCCCTCGTCCTCAACTTTCCTGTAGCCGGGACTGACAGAAAGGGGAATTTGACCTCAGTGTGTGAGAGACCGCCTGGCTGTCTGCCTTTCCCTTTTTGTCTGCTCTCTCTGAGGATGCAGTCACACTACAAAATTACCTTGAGTCATCTGTCCTGCAAGTTTTTTCCCATGGGTTGCCTGCGATAAAGGGCAGACACACAAGGAGAATTATTAATCTGTGCTGCGAGGGGAGACACTGATATGGTGTCTGAATCCTCTGTGGATTGTATGGGCTTCTGAGATTTCCATCTACCTGAGCCTTCTCTCCCCAGCATCTCTTCTGCAAGGGACCAGTTCCACAGCTTCAGTCCACACAGCTTGCTGATCAGCCATGAGCCTCCTTTAGCAGATTGTTCTGCTTCCCTTTCTCCCAGATTGCAGAGAACACACCTATCTTCCTCTGCTTTTGATGGCCCTGGAAAACGTTACTTCTGTGTTCCTGGGAAAGAGCTTCAGAGCACTTCTATTTTTTGCCTCGCAGGGAAGCAGAAACTGTGAAATTATCAGCATCCTCTGGTTGTATGTTCCCTGGAGCTGTTATACTGCGCAGTCTGAAATAGAGATCCGGCCTCGGGGATTTGCTAATGATGCATTCAGTCTCAGCATGGCACGTGCTCATTCCTGGGGAGTTACTGAGTTAGCATTTATAGTTCTACACTTTTCCTCTGAGTAGATGAAACCCTCTGATTTTCCCTCAGCACTGAGGTCTTGGGTGTTGGATTCTCTTCTCATGACAGCTTACTTGGAATGTCACCAGGAAGCTTTCAGCCTGGATCCTTCCTCCGAAAATCACAGACTACAGTAGCATCATGCCAGAGATTCTCCCATAACTTGGTGTCTGATCAGTAGGTAACAGGAAAATGAGGTCTTGTTAGACACAGTTTCAAAATAATAAACCCAAGACTTGTGCACAGAAGGTGGGTGATTGGTGTTGTAGGCACTGGAAGCCTTTTGTATCTTGGGGAATAAGCTCACAATTAGGAAGCAAGGAGTCAGCAGCCACTGAGGAAAGTTCAAGTGGAAAAACTGTGAGGAGTGAGCACTGCTGGATGTTTTGATGGTGGTCCCCTAACGTGGGTCACTACTGTAGAGAAAGAGCAGTGGTAAAGGATGAAGTGAATTCACTCAAGGTTTGCCTTGTTCTCTGGTTGCTTTGTCAATTTATGTTTCTTCAGCCACTTTATGCAATGAGGGATTTTTTTGTGTGGGCAAGGGTTGAACTAACAGGAACACTTTTACTATATTTCATATTAACTTGCTGGTGAAGACAAGACCTCTCTTGCATGACCTACATGCCTGAACTCAGAATCCCTCTCCTGGGCCTGCCATCTTCAGATTTAAATTCTTTAAACAAGCTCAAGTTTTCATCTCCTCATCCATATTTCCAAAGCATGTAAGCCTCAAGGCACTAGGCCAACAACGGAATAGTGCTGAGCACAAAGATGTTTTTGTAACCACATCAACTCAGCCCAAGGCAGATCAACTGCAGCAAGCCCTGCAGATTGCTTCACCTCCCAGTGTAGTTCCATCAGAACCTCCCATTTTTGCTAGTCCTCAGCTGATAGCAAAAACGCCTCTTTCAGCTTTGTAACTCTGACTTCTATTTTTTTTTTTCACTTTCAGTGAAATGCTCTTGAGAGCTGCCAGAGACTCAGCTGTGACACAGACCTATCTGAATTCAGCGGTTGGGAAGTGTTCCTTCACGCTTGTCATCCATCTCCTTCAATAAGCACTGCATTGTACCAAGGCTGTACATTCTTTACTGCTCTACTTGTTGCTATGGCCAGTGGTGCCAAGTTTCAGTCTGATTCTTTTGGGAGACTGGGCAGAACTCTGGATTTTCTTTCCTTCTGCTTTGTCTGTGCTCCTGCCCCCTACAGTGTTCTCCCCTACCATCACCCAAAACTTCTTTCCGAGGCAGGAAAGCACTGCCCTCTCCAGTCCCTCCACTTATAGGACCAGCAGCAATCCCTCCTTGGCCTGAATCATTGCAGCAGAGAAGCAAAAACACGGATGGATTCCCTCTCTAGCCAGGTGTTTCCAAAATCGGGGAGAACAGGAAGGAACAGACAGGAATGGCCTTGAGCAGACAAGAGGGAAGTTTTTGGCAGGGGAGCTCCACAGGCACGGTGTTGTCAGACCGTTGTCAGACCGTATGAAGCTTGGGAAAGGCGCTCGCAGAAGGGAGAGCAGCGGGACACGCTGCCTCATCGCCATGGAAACAGCCAAAGAGCTGGCTGGGAACATTTAGAAATGTCTCCTGCTTGGGATGACTTTTGGTACATGTCATCTATCTTTGCAGTGATTAAAACTAGGTGGAAAAGAGGAAATGTCTGACACTGAAAGTGAAAAAACTCTTTTCTTTCTTAGTTTATAGTGGAGAGTCAGTCTTCCATGGCTTTATGAAGATATTTGTTCTCCTCTGAGACATATGTCCTGGTTTTGATGAGGATTATTTTTTTCCCCATGTTCTCATATTTTTTTGGGTCTTTCATTACAAAGATCAACCGCTTTTGGCATTATGATTCAGCTGCCATTGAGATGCTCCTGGACTTCTCCATGGTGTTCCCCATGTGCCCTGTGTGATATTTCTCAGCAAGATCTCTCCTTGATGACCCTAAGGATCCCACACTCCCTCAAAGAGGCTGGTCTGTTCTCACCATAGCACCTCAGTGGGTTTTTTACCACGGCTTTCAAGTCCTTCCCACACCTTTCCCACAGGCTCATAATGTTATTTTTGAAGACAGTCTAAAAGATTAATATATATATATATATATTGCAGCTGTGTATGAATGCCCTGCCCTAAGAATATGCTTCTGTTTCCACAGCTGGGGAGCGGAGAAGGCTGTGGAAATCTCCCACATTAGAAAAGTGAAAAAAATGAAAGCACATAGAAAGTTATCAGTCCCCAGAACCTACACTTTGCAAAGTACAGAATAGGTAGGACTACATGATTACCTCCAAACAGCTGTCTTGGGAATCATCCTGGATCTGTCATTCCATAAGCACTAATTCTCTTCCACGTCCATCAGCAATCAGCGTGTTTATACTGTAACAAATAAGTGGGAGACAAGGAATTGGTAAAAATACTGGCTTACGCTGTTTTCTCCACCTTAGAGCAACAGCAAAGTGGTTTGTATTTATTTAGGAAAAAGAGAAAGGATTCACATGCTTATAAAATATGGAGAGGCAGAGATTACTACTACAGAGTGGTAAGCTGTCATTAAACTGGGAGTGAAATGTCTGCTCTCCACCTGCTGTGTCTTACCTTCACAAGGAAGGGTCCCAGCTGTGTAGCACAGCTGGCAGCCTGTGGAGTCACAGGGAACATGCACAGTGGCTCCTGTAGGAGCGGGAAGGAGACACTGGCCAAGTTCAGTGTTGCGTTTCCACAAAAATATTTAGAAAGCCATTCTATGCAGGAGAGTCAATACCAGTAACTAGACCTGTTTGTTCTGGAACTTGTCCCTCTGAAGTCACTCTTCCAGGGCTGACTGTGCATTTAATTCCATGTATCCCTGCCGAAACAACTTCAGAGACCCTCCCACCGAGGCAGTTCAATATTTTCATGCATTTTTAATATGCAGCAGAATAAGCTGCAAAATAAATCTGAGGTTGGTTTGGGCTGGTGTCACGAGGAGAATGCTGATAATCTACAAGATGGTTGGGACCCAGATGAAATTGTTTCTGAGCCTAACAGAAGGAGAAAGCTGCTTTGTCAGAAAGGGTAAAGAACAGCTTCAGAAAGCACAGTTCAGCTTCGCAGGGCGAGACAGAAGTTACACAGATTCAATGCCTATCAGGATTTGATGTTTAGCCAGATAAGAAGGATCTCCTCCTTTTTTAAATATACTGAGGAAACAACCTCCTCAGCTTAAACAAATACAACCCCAATTGTTACACCAGCCCAGCTGGCAAGGTTCATTCTATTGCCTAAAATGGTAGGGAGAGGAAAAATTATTTGCCCCTCAAAAAACAGTGCAAGTTTCCCTTTCAGCAATGGAATCACAGCAGTTAAGTTGGCTTTTGCACCTCCTGCTTGGTCACGGCAAGAAGTTCATCATTTGAATTTCTGAGCTGGGAGAGGAAGCCAGAAGCTTGCTGGCTGGCAGCAGGGCTTCGCTTTGGAGGTTTTTTTTTTAAGGATGATTTCAGCTCGGTAGCAAAATGTGATGTTCGAGTAAGGACACCACTGCCCTCTGCTGAGGGCTGCGAGTGTTTCTCCCTGTGTGTTTCATCTGCCGGCGAAACCAGCAGCTTCATGGCTTGGAACGCAAGTGTAATTCCTGCTGCTTCTGTCTTTCCTCCAAAGTTTGCTGATCTGAATCTCTTGCACCAAATATTTTGAAAACTCTACGCCTCACGCAGAGTAAAGAGGAGCAAGGGTAATTACACACAAAATCTTGACATGATGATAGCAGAAACTGTGAAACTTGAGCCGGAGTTTTTAAAAAGCAATCTTTATAATTTATAAACACTTCAGGCATCCTCAACAATGTGATATCTGCTGGAGCTAGTTTTCGGTTTTCCTGCCAAAATTCAGTCACGCATTATCAGATCAGGCTGAAGTCCTCCACAGTTTCTTAAATTATTTTCTTTTTTAAGTGTAGCACTTGCCTGACCGAGTTTTGGCCTCTTAAATGCACACCATTATTTCTGGTTATGCAAAAATAGAAGCTCGTTCAATGCTAAATTTATGACTGGTTTTACATTCTAAACCTAACGTTGCTGTAATTTAGTTAATATTGTTTTTGAGTGGAACGTGTAACAATATTTTTAACCGCTTGAGGGAGCTCCTTCATTTATCCATCAGAATGTTCCCATTCTGCTTACACATTGTGAAATTCTAAACCACACTTTTAAACAGCATATTATAGGATTTGCTGAAATATATGAAAGCGTTGAGACTCTCAAGTGACTGACTTTAAAGGCCAAATAGAAGCTTTAAAGGAATTAATCATTTTGGTCAATAAATGAGGGCATCAGAAACAGCCACATCTACTCACTCCCTGGGCTGACTGACACCGAAAATCTTAAAATAGAAAATAAATTAGAATTACACAGAATTAAAAGTAGGCAGTTTTAATCACATCTATTTTGCAACAGTGCCAAACGTGACAGGAAGGAACAGGACCAGGCACAGAAATAAAGAGAAGGAAAGAAAGAATCATAAAATCATAGAATAGCCTGAGTTGCAAGGGACCCACAAGGATCATTATGAAAACTCCTGGACCTGCACAGGACAGCCCCCAAAATCACACAGTGTGCCTGAGAGCATTTTCCAAAGAAAGAAAGAAGGAAAGAAAGAAAGGAGGGGAAAAAAGCAGCACTCCGAAGTCCCATTGTTGCCTGGTACTGGGAAGGCTGAAAGCCAGTGAAGTTGAGACAAAAATTGGGGTGTCAGGTTACCACAGGCTCCCACCCCAACAACGGGAACGACCACGCGGTGATTCAGCCAGGAGTGCTCAGGAACAGCTGTGGTTGGGCAATCGTTGAGCAACACAACTCATAGGATTAATGTACAACGCTCCAGAAAACCAAGATTACAAGCACCGTGGTGACAAGCAGGGTAAATGATGCAGCTGATGAAACGGGGCAGCAATTTGGACCGGGGAAGACAACAGCAGATGATGGGCATGAGTGGCAGGAAGCAGAGGTGGCAGTGCCTTTTTCCAATTGCTTGTGTAAATACTGGGAAGGAAGGTAAGGAGAGCGGCTGCTTTGCTTTTCAGCCTCGGTGAGCTGCAGGTAAACAGCCTCTAAAGAGAAGGGAAGGTGGGCTGTGGAACAGCTCTGCCCGGGAAAAACCGAGAGAGCAGGGAGGGAGCTCAGTGCCCGTCACACAGCGCTGCTTTGGCCTGGGAGATTGGTCAAAAGGTGTTAGTAAAATCTGGTGGCACCTCTCCACAGTTTTCTTACGGCAAAATAAGCAAAGCTAACTAGTTCTGAAGGTTAGCTGCACTTTTCTTTCTCATTTTCCTACCACCCGTAGTTAGGCTTTTACTAACTGGATAAAACAGTGTAATCAATTTGTTGAACTTGCACTTCACTGTAAATAGCTGGCACAGCATTTTTGTCATAAGGGCACCAGTGCTCACGTATGGCCTGACCCAACAGTATCTCTAAGCAGCACTGTGTTAAAGTTGACTTCTTAAGAACAGGGACAGGTTTATGTGAGCATTCCTGCTGCTACCACCCATGCAGCTATTTGCATTTCGGCAGTGACAGGGTTTTATTATGTTCTTTTAATTTTTACAAGTTTTCCTATTAAGCAGCATGAAAGATGGGTGATGGGATAATAGTGTGAACACACATTGCCAACTAAATCAGGTTCAGACTTTTTCATTCAGTGGCTCTACTCAGAATCCCAAGAGGCTGTATAAAACAACTTCTGAAAGTTCCAGCAGTTACACATTTAAAAGTGTGTCTTGGGTGCATGTCGGTCAAAACAAATTTTAGTGACAGGTCTGATAAGGTGAAATGCAACAGAAATGTTTTAATACCACGTTGTAGCTTTGTACCTCGGTTTGTGGCGACCTTTCAAGGTACACCTGGGTACATACTGTGCACAGCACAGCCCTGAAGTCATGAGGAGGAGGAGAGATGTATTTGCAGTAGGAGATTAGTGGCTTAGTTCTCCTGTCTTTAGGAAAACTTTCCCATTTGCAGTGTGAAATGCAGCTCCTGGGAGGTTACTAGAGTTTGTTGGCTGGTGACGTGTTCAGTGACTCACCGCCCGTCACGAGCCTGTGTCTGTCTGAGGAGAGAGAGAGAAAGCGAGGTCCAAACCCCAACCTTTCACACAGTTTTTGACCCTCCGTCTGAGACTGGAGGGAGAACTGTCCAGCCAGGCCCCTGCTCGGCTCCCCCAGACGCATGAGCTGCAGCTCCCACTCCCAGGGTAACCCTTGTGAGGGGGAGCACTCCCTTGCCACAGATTCCCCTTCTTGGGGGACTGGGGGTACTGTTGAAGTTGGGGGGCACTCCACTTTTACTTCCCTGTAAAAATACCTACCCTGGCTCCTGTTTGGAAGAGCCTCCCCGGGGAGGACACTTTGAGCCCGGGTGCCACGGGAAGCGCTTGTTTAGCAACCCGTGCATTCCCACTGAAGGACGAGCACAGATAACGTGGCCGGGCCCTCCCGGCCTTGGCTGCCGTGTCCTCCCAGGGCCTTGAAATAAGTTCTCCTTGTGCCGGGGATGTGGGGAGCGGGAGGTCCTGAGGGCAAGGGCAGACACTGCCTGTGGGGGGCACTGAGCCCAGCACTGGGCTGGGTGGGCACAGCTGTCCCACATCCCGGTTGGTCCCATCGGCCAGACTGACACAGCTGATCCACAGCTGGAACCGGGACACCAACTGGATTGACTCATTGGAACTAGGACTGACTGACATTCCCTCAGCTGGACTGACGCTGGAACCAGGACTGGTGATCTCTTTTCCTTCCTTTCCTTCCTTCCTTTCCCTTCTTCCTTCCTTTCCCTCCTTCCTTGCTTCCTTTCCTTCCTCCCTCCTTTCCTTTCTCTTCAATCAATCTCTTCCTCTCTCTCTTCCCTTTCACCCTACCCCTTTATCCAGACAGAACCCACTGCCGTGTGCTTACACAGCGGGTCAGGGACCAACATACCAATTTCCACGCCAAGTGTGTAATTTACCAATAAAACTTTCTGAACTGTTTGCGGACCCTCTGGCTCTTGTTGCTCCTTTCGAGCATTTACCAGCCTTGGGCGCTGCCTTCCCCTTGCGGGTGGGTCTCCACATTTCTCGGCGCATTAACTCCCCGCCTCAGGATCACCGGGAGAAGGCGGCGATTCCTGAGGGAGAGGAGGGGGGAGCTGAGGGGGGGGTCGCGCGCCCCCACGTGCGCCTCACGTGCCGCGCCCCCCGCCCCGCCCCTCCCACGCGGAGCCGCCTCCCCAGCCAATGGGCGGTGCCGCCGCTCGCCCCGCCCCCTGCGCCGTGACGTGCGCGAGCCCCGGGAAGAGGCCCCGGCGGGAGGAGGCGGGAAGGGGGAACAGGGGAAAGGGAAGCGGCCGCACGCGGAGGAGAAGGAGGAGAAGAAGGCGGCACTGGCTCCGCCGTCCCTGAGGTGATGCTCCGCGGGGTGAGGGCGGCCCCGACCGCGGCACCGGCAGCGGGTCCGCACCGTCCCTCCCCGCCCCCGGCGGCTCACGGAGCTCTGCGGGGCTGGGGCTCGGGGGAGGCGGGTGTGTGCGGGGAGTTCGCGGGGCAGGAGCTGGCTCGGAGCCCGGGCAGCGCTTCAGGCGGGTCCCATTGATCTCCGCAGGTTTACAGTGGTTTTTTTTCCTGCCGAGTGTTTTGCGCGTTGCGGGTGAGCTGGGGATGACCTTAACTTTGCCTTGGGGGATGACCTTAACTTTGCCTT
>NW_020884927.1:1058501-1180917 GCF_003945725.1 Corapipo altera
TGGGGGATGACCTTAACTTTGCCTTGGGGGATGACCTTAACTTTGCCCTGGTCCCCGCCTGGCTCGAGGGCAGCTCTGCGGGTACCGAGGATCCGGGTCTGCGAGTCAATGTTATACCCCAGGGTCAAGAGCCGAAGGAAAACTTTGTAGGTCTGAATGGTCTTTGGAATAAGGTTGTTATTGAGTGTGTTTAGAGTTGGAGGCAGGGCGCTGGAACTAGGTGATCTTTAAGGTCCCTTCCAGCCCAAACCATTCCGTGATTTTTGGCTGTTCCTCACCGAGCCTTTTGAAATGCAAAGATGAACTTCCCACAGGGTGTTGCTTTTCTCTAAAGGCATCTTATAATTAATTACCAGTGTTTCGAAAGGGAAGACGGAGAAGCTTAAGGTTTGTGAGCCCTTCACGAGTACCATAACGCAGTCGTGCCTGTAAAACCAGGGCGTTCCTGGTCGGAAACCTGCTAATGGGTTTGTAGTTCTAGAAACCTACATCTACAGTTGCGGTTGTGGATGTCCTACAAGTGCTCAGAGTGGGGTGGAGTGACTGCTAACTAATTGTGAGGAGAGATTTCTTCTTGATGAGGAGATGAACATCTGGAGTTATCCTGGCATTGTGTCATTCATGATTCATTTCTAGCAGAGATTAGAGGAAAGGTCTGATGCCCTCTTTAGGATCTGATGTGCTGATAGTTGCTTAGGTACTGTAATGTTACACCTCCATTCATATGGGAAGTAGACTAGGAAAATGTCTGTTTTCATAGATCTTTCTCTAGCACAGCTCTTGTTCTGGTGTGAAAAAGTCTTTGTTGTCATCACTTAACCTATCTGAATTAATAACTTTAAGTTGTTTAACTTTTTTCTTCCCCTCACCTGATTTTTCCTTCTGGTATCCTGAAATCTGTTACTTTTTAACTCCTTTCTGTTAACCTTTCAGTGAAATACTGTAACCACTCTGCACTGGAGAGGAAGGAGCGTCTTCCTCATCTCTTTAAGAAGATGAAAAGCGTGCTGAGAAAAGAATTTAAGTTGTGGTCCCCTGTTAGAGCTGGAAAACCTGCACCTGTAAGGGTGGGTGTGGCTCACAAAGAGAACTTAACTTGGATCAAGAGGCAGTGAGAGGCTCCAGGCTGCCCAAGGAGTAGCTTGTTGGTGCATGAATTTGGAAGGCAGCTCGATTTTCCCCCTCCACTGCTCTGCAGATCCTGTTGTATGAGCAGAGTGATCCGTTCTTACCCTTAGATAGAGGTTTGGGCATCTCTGTTGTGTAAGAACACAAGGATTGGAATGTTTAGCTGCCCAGGATCTCCAGGTAGTTGTAAGTCCCAGGTGGGCAAAATGATTCTTTGCTCCAACGTGATGCAGCCATGTCTGGACCTGGAACCTTGTGGGAAGGCTGGGAGGTGTAAAGAGTCAAGTATTCCTGATGGGGACTGATTCACGTTTAAAAGCAAGGGGTTTGCAGCAGTAACTGTGAGAAGAGCTGGTAGGAAGTGGGTATAGCCTGCCAGCTGCCTTTTGAGGCTGGTGAACACAGTTACTGTAGGAAGATTTACCATATTCTTGTCTGGTTCTTTCTGTTCTTCATGTAAATGCTTTTTGCATTATGTAGATGATGATAACGTGAGCTCTCAGGTGTTGTACAGAGCCAGCTCTGCAGCTTGTGGGCAGCTTGAGACCTCTTGAGACTGAGCTGAGAGGGGCAGTGCTGCAAGAAATGGTGATTGAATTAGTGATTTGTTGATTGGTGGTGGTGTTTCTCCCCTGTGTGCTGTGAGGCCTGCAAGGAGAATGGGAGACTGTTCTACCAGAGGGACAAACACAGGAAGCTGAGTCCTGGAAACCTCTGATCATGGTCTTATTTCCCTTTTGCAGAAGTACCACCCTCTGTATTCTGAGGAAATCCATCCTTAAACAGTTGATTTTTTCACAAGTGCATGAGTTTTCCTTGCCTGCCTGTAACAGCTCGTCTGTGCTGGTGCACGTACACTGTTCACCAGCAGCCAAACACATCTGCTGCAGAGTTTGTGCCAAGGTGAAAAAATACACTGAGTCTGGAAATGTAGTCACATACATGCCTGTGTGGTTTTCTGAAAAAAAATTTGAACGTTTTCCCTGGTTGTAGCTGTATCTCCAAGAGATTCTTGAGCTGAATTTTCAAGTGGAGTGTCCTGGGATATCATTTGGTAGCCAAAGTAGAACCTCTTTGTGCCCTTCTTGTTAATTTAGAATTTTGTTTTCATCCTGCTTGCAGTGCTTCAGGTGTTCCCTGCTGGCAGCTCTGTCCCCAGCAGTGACCTTTGTCCCTAGCTCAAACCTGATTCTCTTCCTGTTTCTCTGTGGTTTGTGTTGTCTGTCCAAGCAGAACACAAGGATCCATTGAGGAAGCTGCTCTTGCAATAACAACTGAAAACTTGACGAGTAGGTGCTTGGCTCAGGCAAAATATTGCTGGTGATTCTGGCAAAGCAAACCTGCCAGAGCTCTCAGAAGGCAAGTCTTGCTGTCCAGCTGACTGTCAGAAAGGATTTGCTTTTTGGTCTTTTGAAGGTTTTGCAAAGGCTTAAGTTATTTTAAACACTTCTAAGGTCTGCAGGGAGAAGAGGGAGCTGTGGGGAGATGTTTTAGTAGTGATGGGGAACTTGCTTGGTTACTTTGTTCCTTTACTGCTTGTAGTAAGGGAAAGGAAGTGTGATCCACAGTCACTGACTCACCCAAGTGTGTGCTGAATTTCCCCTATCCTTGCTCTGAGTTCGTAATGTAAGGAAGAAACTCTGACTTTAGTGTGAAGAAGGCTATTTGAATTTATTACTGAAAAATGTAAAGAGTTAATGAGTTTTTTCTGTCATTAATTATCTGCTCTCCTTTTCTGGCCTAGCTGGGTAGCCATGGCAGGTGATGACTGTGTGAGGAAACGCCAGTCTGGCTCCACTGCACCCTGCAAGACCCCTGAGAATGAAGAAACACAGAGGAGACCTGAGAGCGAGAGGTCGTTTCAAAACTCAAGCAATGGTGAGACTCACTGGTTTGGGAGTAGCTGCACCTCTGGCATGTGATCTGCTCTAAGGTGTCCTTTCTAGCTCATGGCTCTGGCCTCTTTGCTCCTTCATTTTGTTTTTTCTGTCTCTGGTGGAGCTCCCTGTGTACCAGCTGCACCCCTTCAGCAGGTGTGGGTTGTTTGGAGTGATGACCTGCAGAACTTTCCCTAGGGAGCTGTGCTGCAGTGCTTGCAGGGATCTAAAAAAGGGATTAATTGTCACAGCGGAAGGAGATGCATTAATGCTGTAAATGGTGCAAATGCCTCTTGGCAGCACTTTTGAGTAATCCTGGTAAATGCTTTTTCTGGGACTTCATCTCACTTCCTTTACAAGCTTTAAGTATGAGGCTTCTCAAGATTGAACAAAATGGTGTTTAACATACCTGACAGACAGGTGGAGGTAGGATGGCACAAGGAATGATTCTCTGCTCCTCTGGGGTTCTGTTGGTGTCAGGATGGCTCCCTTCTATCCAGTCAACCTTGGCTGCCAGAAAACAGAACAGTAAACAGTTGGGTTTGTATTCATTTGTTCTGTGGTCACCTTAAAAGTTATGTGGCTTGTAGTTGACTTTGTGGAAGGGTCACTGCTGCCATGCCCTGTCCCATGGGTTGCAGGGACAGTTTTGTGGCACAATAAGTGGTTTTGCCTGTGGACTCTGTGACTGTCTGTAATTCCTGGTTTATGCTGTACCACATTCCAGCCCAGTGATAAGGAGGTCAGCATTGAAATTGCAGCTTGTTTCCTTTCTCTTTGGGACACAGATTAAGCAAATAGCTAAAGTAGTTTATCACAATGTGCCATGTGAGTATAAGCTCCAAAACCCTGATGCCACTGACTCAAGGAGATAATTCTTACTGATATGCTTCTGAATATTGTCACTATTTCATAGTACTCCTTTCAACTGAAACAGGAGTTGGAGCAAGTTTAAGTTTAGGACAAGTTAGATTTCTTCTTGCAAAAAAATACATTGGAGAGAGCACAAACTGCTTGGAGAACTGGGATTTTAAGCTGATGGTAGTACAGTAATTTTAATTGGATCAAATGGGACTGTTTTAGAAAATTGCAGGGAGTTGGTGGCTACTGAAAAACAGTCATGATGGGTTTAGAAGTAGACTAGTACCTTTTTAACCTTTTTTTATGTATGGAAACTCCTTAACTGTTATGAATGAATTTGAGTTCTTGCAAGGTTTTGGGTGAATAATAAATATAGAAGTGATAACTAGTGCTTGATCCGTGGGTGTGCCTGTCTTTAAAGATCTGTCCTTTCAACACCTCTTGAGATGTGGCAAAACACCACTGGATGTGAGATACTGTGAGTGTGTAGCAAGTAAACATCCTGGGGTAGATCTCTTGAAAGTGTGCTGAGCTCTCCTATGTGTCTGGTGGGTTGGCTTGGAACAGTGCAGTGTGCTTTTAATCCTTGTACAAACTGCAGTGAAGGGCAGCAGGGAGGAATCCTGGTTAGTTAAGACCAGGTGCATTTTACCTGCCAGCGTTGCTGCCAGTTGAGAAGAGGTGTCACAAAGTGTCACTGGTTTTTGCAGGCTCTTTGCTCAGCACAGTGATGGGGACAACAGGATTAACACAAGGAGGTAGGAGGCATGAATCTGATGCCTTGAGGCATGGGAGGAAGATACATCCCTCTCGTCAGAAATTCCTCTGTACAATGGGGTTAAATCAGCATCTCTATGACCCAAAGGTTGCAGCTTTATGAAGTGTGGCCTCTTCATAGTGGCCCTTTCTGTGAAAGCAGGGCTGAGGTGGGAGAATTTCTCAAAAGAAGCAGCCATAGATGGTTTTTCTCTTTCTTTTGTCCTGGCTCTTCACGTCTGAATAGCTGTTTCTAAGGCATTAGTGCTGATGTGTACAAAGGCAGTGTGTGGCTAATGATCTGCTGTCTGGCAACAGCCTTTTTATACTGTAGCATCTTAACGCTGAGTGTTGTGGAGAATTTTAGACAAGATGCATATTTGTTGCAGTCAAGGGATTCCAGCCAGGTCAAGAATGTATGAAAGTAAGTATTGTAGCATCTTTGTGGCAGTTATTTCTGTAGAAAGACAAAATCACTAACGTGATTACCCAGCCTTGATCCTCTCTGATTATAGCAAGCACAATCTGCTTTTTAACTGAAGAGTTAATGTGTCAAGGGCCAATTGACTTGTTTCCAGAAGTGTGTGAACTTTCTACAGAAACTTCTGGACCTCTAACCCTTTCTTCATTAACTCAAATGCTTTGGCTGATATTAAATTGCTAAGAGGAATAGTTTTAATATATGTATTGGCTTTAGAGCTACATTAGGTCTGCCTCTTCCATTGATATAGTTGAGGTTACTTTTTTTCTTGCCTCATCAATGCTTCTGAAGGCTGTCTCCTTGCTTGGCTTCCAAGAGTGAAGAGTTTGTACTCAGGTACACCCAGTTTTTTAGCAGTATTGTTTCTATTTTGTAATTATTCAGCCTGTAATTTCACTTTGACAGAGTAGCTGAACTTCAGTCTGATGTATCACTTCTCCTTTAATTGGCTCCAGTGTTGTAATTAAACAGCTAATTTGGTCCTGGCATAGAGTCAGCAGATGATCTGGGTGGCAATAATCCCCTGTCAAAAGCCAGGCCTCCTTAATAAAATTAGTTTTACATGTTTTCAGCTGGAGATACATAAATATCAGGCTGTTCTGCCTAATAGGATGTTGGTATCAGGCAGTACTGGTTGGACGAAAACTCCCCTGGAATGAGCGTAATAGAAACTGCATGGGCACATCTAAAAAGGTTAGAGAGGACATGGATTCTCAGTGTGCATTCAGAGTTCTCTGAGATGCTCAGATTAGTCATTCAGAACAGTAAAATGGTGGTTTTGGGGTCTGTCCTTGTTTCCCCAGAAATCAGGAAAGGATTAGAAGTGTCTCTGGAGGCTCATCTGCAAACAAGCAACGTGGCAAAGCTGTTTGGTGTGAGTAAGGCTGTTTGGTAATGCTGATCTTAAAAAGGAGTTATCTTCCCATGGAGAGGTTACTATCGATCATTCTCGGTGCAAAAGTTCATGGTGATGCACGAGTTGCATGTGCCCACTGATGGAGGAGGAGGAGGGAACTCTCAGAGCAATTTGGAAAGCTTTAGCCTTTGCTGTCTGACTCACAGTAGTAAGTGTTCAGTGTATGAACAGGCTTTTTCTTGCAGGTTAATGAATTTGGGATTAAGCTGCTTGAATTGAGTGTCTTGGATGTGTTTCTGAGAGACGGATCGAACAGAGCTGTTCTGTCTCGCTGGGTTCTGGCAATTTTGTGCTCTCGTGTTTTGGAACCTGTGGATTAGGTGAAGGCTCAGCAGTTTTTTCTGAGGAGCCTGTAGACATGGTAGCATGATATAGAGAATGCAGATGTTTCTTCCTGCTAGTGAAGAGGCTGTTTCTGTCCCATGTACCTTCAGAAGTGACTTTTTAAGCTCAGTACCTTGTCCAGCTGCAGTTCAGTGTCCTATGGCTTGTGCATTCTTTAAATTGGTCACCTGAGTCTAATGATGACTTGCCTCTATCTGCTGAGTGGCCAAAAAAATTACCATAATTAAGAATAAGGCTCATTAGCATCAAATTATTAATGTGGGTTGTACCAGAAATGGAACTCCTCCCCTCTTTACAGTAGCCTTGCACTAGGTTGGCTTTAACACTGCCTTGCTTCAGGTAACATCTTTAGTGTTTTTGGAGAGGAAGCCTTTAAATCCAGGTGTCAGTAATGAAATCCTTCTGCCTATGTTGCTTTAACCTTTTGAATGGTCGATTTCCTGATCAAGAAATAAGTTGGTTTTTGTTGGATCCCAAGCTGCTGTACCAGTAGATCATGTGAATGGTTTCCTGCTCTAGTCATCTCAAATGTCACTTATATCTGTTACGTGCAAGAGTAGGTTGAAAAAGGGACAATGAGATCCTTTAGGAAAGGTAGTTAGTCAATCTTTTGTGAAACCAGAGTTGCTCAACTTCTCAACAGTTAAGCAGCTTTCTCAATCTTCAGGTGATTTTTTTATTAGCCTGGTTTCCTATGGAAACAAAGTTTACATTCAAATTGCTCATTTGTTTTTTTTCTTCTGATTTTTGAACCTACTTGGATTTTGGGCTGTACAGAGAAGTCAGTCCTATGAGCATCGGTTTCTACAAGCTCAAGACAAGTGGTCAGCTAAAGACCTTGTTAATGTCTTTGCTGGTGGGAAGGCAACACAACTGCTGTTAAAACTTCTCCCCGTGAGCAGAGCTCTTCCAGAGCAAACTCTGTTTCAGTGTCCTGTGAAATTGGCCACTATTTTGTACTAGTCTTCAAAGACAACTTTTTTATCACTTTGAATATATTTCCTGTTTTCTTAAGGCACATCTCAACTTCAAATGCAGAGATGTGCTTGCTTGTATTGTGCAGCCTTAAGTCTATTTTTATAATGCTGTTGGAATCCCAAACTGATATAGAGGGATCCAGTCTTTGTTTTCAGGGTCAAAGGAAAGTGAAGATTTGGATTCTTTAGTAGTGCACACTTCCTTTTAGACTCAGAATCATGTGATGAATCTCTTCTCCAGTGACCTCACAGAACATGAGTGGCAGCTTGCACAACAGAAGATGAGTGATTAAAGAAGATGATGAGTTTGTGTGTTCTCTGGTATCTGCCTTGTGACACAGTTGAGTTTATGGGGCAATGCAACACAGCAGAATGAGTTGGTTTGGAGTTGGTTTTCTTCTACAGGAGATCTTATTCTGGAAAAGATGTGACAAGCTCACAAGGGATTTTACTTTGTTGTATGAGATGCTTATACTGAAGACAGGTCTTGATTTTAAAGCCTTTTAAAAGATGCTGTGTTTGTAGTCTATTCTGTGGTTAAATTGTCAGGAGGGACACTGCATGCAGTTCAGCTGTTACAGCATCAGCAGGTCAGAGACTGGCCTTGTTTCCTGTGCAACCATTAAAGCTGCACATTTGATATAGGTAAAACTTGTAGTCAAAAGGGGTGTTTTATTAATAAATACTATGCCTGGGTAGTTATAATAACTGAGGCTTCAAATGCAAGATCTGACAGGAAATATATGGTCAAAGCAGTGGCTGTTTTATTTTTAGGTTAGCCTACAAAGGAAATACTGCAATCCCTTAAGTCTCACGTGTCCTGTCCACTTTGGCCTTGTTGGGTGGCTTCAAGAAAACTTGATGATAAGAGACACAAATTCTTAGCTTTTTGCAGGGGAAGGTTCATTAAACTCAGCAGCTCTGTCTGATCTAGCAGATCAGCACGAGCTGGTTCTTCACACAGTAGTAACGGGAGGAGAGAAATCTGAATACAATTGTGGAGTGACACGGTGAGGGAGTAGAGTCACTGAGATGATATGAAGGGGATACAGTTCTGCTGCTCGTGGAACAAATTGATTTTTTTTTTTCTTTTCTTTTTTAAAATTTATTGGGTGTGAATCCATTTTAGACCAGCAAAGTGCAGGAACTAAGTGGGTCAAGGGTATCTTAAATTTCTCTCTCAGTTTGTTTTCCAAACTGCTGTTGTTCAGTAAGTGTATCAGCACGATGAGTTTAAGTGCTGAGGTAATTTTTTTTTTTTTGTCTTGGAGCTGAGATGCTTAGCAACTGGGAATTCTATTTTTGGAAAAATATATCTTTGCATGCAGCCAAAATTTGTGGTATTAAGCAGTTTCCTTGTTTGTTGTTACATTAGAGGGCTTCTAAGTAATGGGCAGTTGTTGCTGTTCTTAAGTCTATATTTTGTGTAGTACTTTTTATAGACAAAAAAACATTCTTCCTGCCTGATTGTTGGGAAGGGGAATTAATGCTGACAACTGAGCATAGCTGCATGAGGGTAAAGCTTCTTGTTTTGTTTAACTCCAGTATTCAAATCGGAGTCATTTCTGAAGCAGGTCTCCCTAAACTACTTAAAAGCAGTTGCTCAAAACAGTTGCTCATAAGAGCACCCTGAGAATAGTGAGCATCACAGAAGCACTTGTGTCAATGAAAATGAAACCACATTTTGTGTGCAGGGGCTGTGCCCATACAAGGAGGCCACATTATGCACTGTGATAGTGCATGAATCTGTTTTCCTGCCACACAGCAGCACAACTTTGGCACCTCTTCAGCAAATCTGTGAGCTCATGCTTCCCTGGAATCTTATTAGGGAATCAGTTCAGTACCTTCTTTTTCTAGAAGTGGTTACTGTTGTCTTAGAAACAAGTTGTAATCCCGGCTATGTGTCTGTGTGTGAGATAGTGCTGTAGCTATAATTGCCAAAGGATATGCACAAGGCAAGGTTTCTTGCAATCTTTTCACCCTGAGTGGTATTTTAGGGGGGTGGAGACTGCTGCTTTAGTCTTGCTTTTCCTCCATGTGCAAGACTCTCTGTTTTAAGTAACTTTATCTTCTGTGTTGTTCTTATTGGAGAGGGGAAACACCAGCTGGTGCTTGTCCTAAACCCTGACTAGTCCAAAATGCCTGATCTGTGGGTGCTGTTCCTCTTGATGTAATAGAGACATCTTATGGGTGTGCCAAATAAAGGTGATATTTGAGGCTTTGCCTATATTAGTAATGGTAAAAGATGATATTGATGGCATGTAAGACCTGACTGTTTGCTTGAGTGGTGAAACATATTGAGGAATACAGTCATACCAATATCTAGCACTTCTCCTGGGGGATGAAAGGACTGGGAATATCCAGGTTTGAACACAGGATAATCTTCCAGCTTGCCATTCAGCCTGTCTTAAAGCTGATCACAGTATTTCACTGATAGCCATGACTTGACTGCCTTGTCTGTTGGCAACGTAGAGACCTCCAGACAAACTAACCTTAGTCTGGTGTAAGATAAACTTCTGATAAAAGATCAGCACACTTGGATATGACCTTCTAAGGGTTGCTCTGATTGCTGCTTCAAGGCTGAATATGTTTAGGGACCTTGGGGAAGATTTGCAGAGTTGCTGATGGAAAATAAAGCTTTCAAATATCCAGCATGTTATCAGCTGTTGACTGCCTGACAGTTCTGTGATCCTAAAACACTTGGTCGTAGTTTATGAACTTCCTGCAGCTTTGATTTGAGCTTAGTGGGACCTTATTAGAAGTCAGAAATACTGTCAAAGTTGGTGTCTGAGCTACTGTATGTTGTGCTTTCTGTGTTTTCAGACATGCAGATAAAATTGCAAATGTTAAATGTTTGCCTTCCTCCTTCAGGCCGTGTTGATGTCGACCACGTGATAACAAGGAAAATGCAGCTAATAGCAGAAGCTGAGGTAAATATAATACTTGCTTGTGGGGTGGAGCAGGATAACTGACCCCCAATGTCTTTTGGAGAGTCACTGACCCTGGAACACAAATATCCCTGTTTAGTTGTAGTTTGAGTGCAGTGACTTTTCCACAGCCCTCTTTCTCTGTCCTACTTGGCACAAGAGAGGTAGTGTTTATCCGATGTGGTTCTGTCTTCCTTGACCCCGATAGGTTGAAGTCCAGAGATAAGAATGAACTTTGAGACCTGTAAATAAAATGGAAATTCCCTTACCACTAACTTCTGGCAGTGTGATTATTAGCCAGCCTGCTTGCATATTTGAAATGCTCTGTGTCCTGTTATCCACTGAATAAAGGGTATCCCACAACTTCTGTTGCCTTGGCTGTGGAGATGACCCTCCTGAGCCTTGGTCTCACTCCTGTCAGGGAACAATATCCTCAAGGAAAATAGCACCAGGTGTTTCTGACATCATCTGCATCTGTGTGAGCTGCCATTGTCTTAGATTATATTGAGGTGATTAATGCCCAAATTAAATGAAGTTGGCCAAACAATGAACTGCACCCTCCTTGTTAACCATTGTTTTGTGGCACCCATGTTCCTCAGGGCGAATCGTCCTGCACTCTTGCATCATTTTATTGCAGAGAATTCTGTGGTAAAGATGAAGTAATCTAATTGTTCCAGCTTTTTGTGAATAGGAGGGAGTGGATACTTAGAGAGAAAAATACCTCGCACCTTTGAGATGTTTTCCTATTTAAAAGTCTTTTTTTTTTCTACCTCTATAGGTGGTAATTTATAACAAGTGTAACTAAAGGGGTTCTAAATGTCTTCTGCAAAGGGTGCTTTTTGTGCTAAAACTCCTAAAATTCAACCCATTAGAGGGATAGTCACCTTGGAATTTTATTTTGCATGTTGTGCTCTCCTCTTTATCCTTACTGAGGACATGGGAGATCAAGCCTTGTAACTCTTCTCTGCAGACAAAACAGCCACTGTTAATCACTGTGCTGGCAATGGATGTTTGCAGGAGAAAGCTTTCACTGTTAAGCACATGAAGCTTTGAAAGTTCCAGGGAGCAAGGGGACAACTTGATCTTGGATTTCTTTCTTCAGGAGTGTTCCTTATTTATTTTCTTGTTCCTTTTTTTTTTTTTTCTGGTCACCAGTTTTGAGACACACTAGTTTGCAGACAGAGTGATCTCTTATTTGCAAAGAGAATCCTAAAGAAACAGCGGGTCAGTGGTGCTTTAGTTGCTGAAGTTTCTCCCAAAACAGGGGGAGTTCAGGTTTTAAGCCCTGAGTTAGGCAGCTTGTAGATTTATTTAAGGTGCCTCAAAGCTACAGTAATAGAGGTAAGGTTGAGGAAAAAACCCACCTACTGCAAAATACCTGAGAATTCCTCGAGTGGCAGGCGCCCTTTTGTTGTGTGAACCACTGGACAAAGGCTTGGATTGCAGTTCCTCTTTTCTGTGATAGGTATCTGAGGTCTAGGCAGATACTTGGCTTGTGAAAAGCCTGGTCACTGACAACTCCACAGATATAAATAGGATTTGCAGGAGCTGGAAGTCAGGCACCTTCAGTCCAGTCTGGAAGTCCTTTGCTCATCCTAAACTGAGCTGAGCTCTGTCACCTGGTCAGGGCTGGCTGTTGTCACGTTCCAGTGACCAAAATTACTAAATCTGTTACAATGAGTAAAATGCTGGGGAACTGATGCAACTTTAAGCCACAGGGTTACTTCCTTCAACTTACTCTGACTTCTCATCAATTATTGGCCAGCTTCTGCTTTTTATGGCATAGCATTCTTTTCATGCTTGTTGGTTTGTAATTACAGTTACTGGAGGGTGTCTGTACTCTGGTTGTATTTTATTTAATCTATTGAGAACTCATGCCCTGCTCTCCCAGTCCAAACACCTGCACGTGTTGGTATCAGCCCTGGAGGAGGCAACCTCAGCAGAGTGCCAGCTAAGGGAAAGAGGTACTTCAAGGAAATACCATGTTAAACTCTCGCCAAGAAGAGATTAGGCTGAAAAAAGGGGAGACACTGTGAAAAAAAAAAAAAAAAGACTGTTTTGTTGGGAATGAATAGTGCTTTGTTTGGCATAGGAATTTGAGCACTCCAAGAGGAGCAGGAATTTCTCTTTTGGCTTTTTTAGTAGGGATATGTGCATGCATGCTGTAAAATTAGGCTGTACTAGAGAGCACAACTGTCTTCTGTTACAGGTTGTATTCCCAAGTACTCAATATTTGTTTTTTTTCCTCCTGTTTGTAAAGGAACAAGTCCATATCTCTTGCCTCCCAGAAAAGCAATATCTAAGAGTAGCCAGATCCTAAGAGCTTCTGTTTCATTAAGCACTGGTGAAGCTTATTTATTCTATACTGGAAGCTGCCAAATAGGGGGAAGATGTTTTTTGAAGTTAAATATTAGTCTACTCCTTCCCCTACTGCAGCATTTGTTTCAAGAGATCTCTCTGGATCTGACTACAATGGAACAGGAGGAATGGAGAGTTCTGATCCACCTTGACCTCAGGGTCTTCTGGTTTTATGTGAGCTTACTTCAGATTGTCCTGTATTTTCTGCCGGAGAGTTAAACTTGCTTTCTTAGCTGTTGTTGCACTAGACAGGAGCATTTTGTAAGAGTATGTCATCTGATCATGTATTTTATACAATCATAGAATGGTTTGGGTTGGAAGGGACTTTAAGGACCATCTCATTCCAACCCCCCTGCCATGGGCAGTGACACCTCCCCCTAGACCAGGTTGCTCCAAGCCTCATCCCTGGCCTTGAGCACTTCCAGGGATGGGGCAGCCACAGTCACTCTGTGCCAGTGTCTCAACACCCTCACAGGGAAGAATTTCTTCCTAATATCTAACCTAAATTTCCCTTCTTTCAATTTGTACCCATTCCCTCTTGTCTTGTCACTACAGTTCTGATGAAGAGTCCCTCTCTGACTTCCCTGTGGGCCCCTTCAGATACTGGACAGTTGCTCTGAAGTCTCCCTGGAGCTTCTCTTCTCCAGAAACTTTTACTTTGCAACCTTATGAGAAAGTAGAAAGGAGTGGGGAATTCTGAAGGTGGTCAGAGAAACACATGCGTTTCTTAAGCAGCTGAGCAGTGGGAAAACTAGATGAAATAATACATAATTATCATTAGGAAGACTTGGACCTTGAATCTGGAGGCAAACTGGAAAAATCCAGGCAAAGGATGGTCAGATAAATGTGGCTAGTAGACACTTGCATAAAGAAAACCAAAACCAATATGCAAATTAGGTTTGAAATAAGTTATAAGAATAACTCTTAAACCACTTCACAAATCTCAGGGTCCTCTCTGTATGTAATAAGAGAGTTTGCACCACAACAGAAAGGGATCCAGAGCTCAGTGTAGTACTTTGTGCAGAAATAAGTAACTCTGAACATTTTATCATTAAGTTTCTCCTAAATGCATCAAGTTTTAAAAAAACTGCTTGGGAGATCAGGTCTTTGAAAGTTCATGTTATGAGACTGAATAGCAGATCAAACTATATTGCAGACAGGAAAATACAGGAATTAATTACACATACTAGATTCAGGCGGGACAAAAGGGATATGAAAACATATTGGCATTTTACAATCTGCCTTTTGAAGACGAATTATAGCCTTTATCTGTATAACTTATTATTTGGAGGGTTAAGTAATGTTTTTCTTTCTAGAAATGAAACTCTATCAGGTGAAGCAAGCAGGCTTTGACCAGGATGGCCTGTGCTTTGTCCACAGCTGATTAGCTCCTTTTTTTTTTTTGCACTGTATCAGTGCATTTTGCCAAAAAATGGTGAAGGAGATGCTTATCTCTGGTTTTTCATGCACCTGAAGAAGCCAAGGTCTCTAGTGAACCAGATACTTCAGAAGTTGCCTTTGTTAAAGTGCGAGATGAAAACTATGAATAGGTTATAAGTGGTGCAACTTTGACATAACTTCCTCTTAATAGAGAAGACAACCTGTATAAAGCTGTGAGAAGAAAAGGGAGTGTAGGAGATTGAACTGGAATATTTAATCCCGCGAATTCTCAAATTTGTTGGTTCCCAGTTTTGTGCACTAAGGATATACCTCTGGTTAAAACTGAGAAATACTTTCTGGGACTCATGTTTTAAGTTAACACTAACATATGAGAAACACCTGCCACTGCAGACATGTGTATGAAGATCAGTATGTTTACTTTGTTTCTCTGTGTTGCATCTGATAGAGAAACATAAACGTTTTTCAAAGTCCTGAGGTGTGTGAACAGGCCAGGATGAGCCCCTGATCTTGTCCAAGCAGGCTCCAACTGTTGGCAGGAATGTTTTCTTGTTGCTTTGCCCTGTCTTGCGCCGGGATAAACAGGAATATAAATATTTTATGAAAATCTATCCAGCAAGTTAAACGATTTCGTGCTCTGTTTTTACTCTGTCAGCAACTGAAGCCAGCTTTCATGAAAGAGGTGGACAGTCACTTCACAGAGTTTGTGAACAGCTTGGTGGCAAAATCGGCGCTGCTGGATTCCTCATCTCCAGCCTCCCTCTTCCCAGCTTCCTGCTCAGAGAAGGAATTGCACAAAGCCAAGTAAGACAGTTTTAATTGTTCCTGTAACAAGGTTATGTTTCCTGGAGGCTTTATTTCCTTTTTTATCTCAAATGTTCTCCTCTTTTTTTTGCAGGAACTCAAGGGCCCCTCCAGAACACGGGAAGATCTTTACTGCCAGGAGGTCTCTCTTGGAGTGAGTAACTTAACTTCACATTTTCCATCAAATTGACTGAAAATACCCTTGATAGCAAATTAAAGAGCCTTTGCTTTGGGGTACTTTCCCCACCACCACCCACAGCCTTACATTCAATCCCATGTGGACTAATCTGCTCAGGCTTCTCTGTTTCTTTCTAAAACATCTGTACTACAGCTTGCAGGCTTCCCCAAATGTAAACCTTAATTACAGCCCTCTCAATCCCACTGGGATAATGGCTAATTATCCTTTGTCTGAGGATGAACTGAGGACTGGCACCCAATTTGTACGTTAATTTTCTTCTCTCCCTTAGTGAACTGTTTGAAGTGAGTCACATCAGGACAATCTACCACATGTTCATCGCTCTCCTCATCGTCTTCATCCTCAGTACACTTCTAGTAGACTTCATTGATGAAGGAAGGTAGGAATGCTATGGAAACACAGGGACAAGGGTTGGGAAATGCTTCCAGAGCTCCAGAGGTACAGGAAGTAGCAGAATGGTGCAGAAAGAAGGGGGAATCCTTCCTTTGGGTGTTGTTGGACGGAGGGGTTTCAACTTGACATAGAATATATGCTGGAATTCCTGTTGAGGGGGTATGATCATTTCAAATTGGATAGCTAGATATTAGGAAAATATTACAAATTGATGTATTACATGAGAATTGTGGCCAGCACAGTTTGGCCTAATGTGCTTAGTTCATCACAAGGCTGGCAAAAGGGAATGTGGACTACTTTAGCTGAACATCTCTAATGAGAAGATAGCTTTCAGCTGCTTGTGTTGCTTGAAGAAGGACTCTGTTTAGAGAAACTTTAAATACTTCAGCAGTCCTTCCTCTGTTTAAAAATGACAGCTCTGGAACACTGTACTTGTGCTTAAATAAAAATAGAACTTTGTTTTTCCTGGGGAAAAATCTCAAGGATGTTGGCACAGCCTCTGCTAAGATAGTGCTTTGTAGGTAGCCAGTTGTGGAAAAAAATTGTGAAAGACTGCTTTCCTCACACTTGGTTGTTGCTTAAATAGTGTTTTGGCAAGCTGTATCTCATGTACACAAGGAGGATTATGTGTTTATCTTGCTGATTATCTGCTCTTTGGTGTACAAAACCAGAGCTGTATCTTGATTATAATCAGTCCCCCTTGTCTGGGTATAAGAACAGACTTATATGCCATTGAATGTTTAGCTGATCCTAACTTACTGGTGTATGGACACTGGGGAGAATTGGTATTTACCTCTAAAATCCCTGATTACTTAAAAAAAACCAAACTGCTGTGGCTTTAGTTAGATCTGATCATTTGGATTCAGTTTGCAATTGAGCTACCACATGAGAGCAAATACTTTTTGTTGTTGTACTCTGTGCTATCTCCTCTGATCTTAGTTTAGAAGAGCTGCTTACTGTAGGAGTAAGCTCTGGTGACTGTGATAGTCAAGTTGAACATCTTTTTGTTTATGTCCTTATGTATTAAGCTTGATTAATGGACTGAAGTACCTGGTGCACACCAGTTGGATATATTTGGACTGACCATCTAATGACCCTGAGCCTTTTGGGTAACTTCTAAACTGAATCCATGTGGAATGCCCACAGATCTCACAAAGCAGGATTAAACTAGATTTGAGCGGTGCCTGTTAAAATACCCCATGCCTACAGAGGTGGGGAAAAAGCCTCTTTAGGTGTTAAACTCCTGGGAAGAACTGATTCTCAGTGGCCACATCCTGGGAGTGTTCCCCAAAAGCTCTTTTGGACCCTGGTTCAGCACTGGATCGTTTAGTCACGTGCTTGTTCTTAGCAGGGATGAGCTTGAGCATATTCTTAAAGCACATGCTGATCTTAAAGATGTGCTTAATTAAGCCCTGTGGGGCTTAATTATGTGCCCTGATGGCATGAGTCCTGCATTTATTTTCTGGTATACTTGAGAGTGGTCACTTAAAGCTTGCTATTGCCATGGTCACTTCTATCCCAACTGTCAAACAATTATGATCTGGAAGGTTTGTGTTTTGTAGCCACTTAGTGGACAAGAAGTATTTCTAATCAAACAACGGACACTGAATATTGTGTCTTTCCTTGTGCCTTCTAGGCTGGTCCTAGGATTTGATCTCCTGGTCTTTGTTTTTGGAAAGTTCCCAGTTGTCTTCTGTACTTGGCTGTGCATGTTCAGTGCCACAGTTGTCATTCCATACAACCTTTTCATCTGGTGGGCCCAAGGCTACTGCAGTTCCTCCCATCGTGCAATCCACTCTTTCTTCTATGGGATGTTGTTCACACTCTTCCAAATAGCTGGGCTTGGCTTTGGACCAACCTATGTTGCTGTAGCCTATGCCCTGCCTCCAGCTTCCCGTTTTATTGTCATACTGGAACAGGTAAGTCCCTCCCTTGTATCTTTGGATATATTGAATTTCATTTTCAAAATGGAAAGGGTCCTTTTCCCTAAAATGTTACTTTTATTTGTTAAAGTAAGCCAGGGCTGTGGTTTGAGTTTGTCTGTGACTTGAGAAAGAGTAGATAGTACACTTAATTTTGACCTGGAAACCACTTGTGGGTTTTTACCCTCTATTTAAGATTTTACTGTGTTTTTTTTTTTACTTCTGGGCTGAAATTCCATTTACTTCTAGTTGTCTTGTGGATGCTAAATGCTTAAAACAAATTTTAAGAACACGTTGTGCCATAGTTCACAAGGAAGCTGTAACATTCCTCTTTAAAAAACAAAACCCAAAAAAAGCAAGAACACAGTTGTCAAGTGGTTCCTGTTTCCATTTCTGTTCCCAAGAAACAAATGTCTTTGCTCTGCAGTCAGAACTTCATTGAATGTGGGGTTTTTTTTTTCACAGTGCGGGGGAAGCAGGGGAAGGGTACAAAAGTGATCTGGTCTGACCATCAGGTTAAAAGAAGGATGGTTAGAGATGAGTATAGCTTTAAGAATTAACCTTGGACTGGCCCTCCTTTTGGCTCTTCAGTGTTAAAGCAAAAAAAAAAAACCCTGCTCTGCAGTTGTGCACTATTTAATATGGCACCACCTTATCCCCAGGTAGTGGTAATTGCTGTACAACACATCTGCCTTCAAGGATTTATTTTCAAGACATTGAAACATCCTGGCCTACTGAAATGGATAGGGGGTTTCCCTTTGATTTTAAGTTAATGTTAGCTGGTTAGTGACTTGCTGGTGTTGTTCAGGATCCTTGTGTATGTGGTGATCCTGTGAGAGTAAATTAGATGTTTTGACTCTCCTGAGCTGTGATTGTTACTGCAAGTTTCACTTTGCAGAGTTTTAAATCCATGTCAGTTAAACAGGCTTGTTTGTGGAGGAAGTAACTGTTTACTCCTTCTAGAAGGAATAAATTGCAGAAAAAGGTGTTGAAGGTGTTGCTGTAAAATATCTGATCCAGTCTTTATTGGAAAGTGAGAGTATTGAGCTGCTGATCTCTTGGCCTTCCAGGTCCGTCTTGTTATGAAGGCTTATTCCTTCATCCGGGAGAATGTACCCAGAGTCCTGTCCTCTGTGAAGGACAAGTCCAGTGAGTAACTTGCCCTACTTCATTTTACAGCAAGGCATAGCCAGCTCTAATTTCCCCTGCATTACTTTTAAGCTGCCCTCATGAGCTGGAGAGGTGGGATTTGAATAGGTGACTTGGGATGGGGAGGTCAAAGGGCTCTGCATCATAATTTCAGCCTGAACCTTTTCATTTGGTGTTATGCTATGAACGTGGCTGTTCAGGTCTAAGTCTGGATCTGAAGTCTTTGTTCTATAGACTCCCTATTTCTGCTTTTAGGAGCAAAAAGTATTCGGAGGTTGCCAGCCCACCTCCAGCTTAGTGTTCCAGTTGAAATGACAACAGCTGTAGAATAGAAACTCTTTAAGCAAGACATGCTAGAGCTGAACTGAACCCATGTGTTGATACAGTCCTTACAGCTTCATCTTCCCTAAGAGGAAAGGAAATGTGATACCAAGGTGTTAGCAGCTAGTTAGTTAGTTACCCTCACTTGTTAACTGGGCTTCATGGTGGGGAGACTCCATCTCAAAGGTCTACTTGTTTTATTCTCTGTAAATCCCATCCCTTTAGTTCCAGACTGAGGTTTCTGAGGTGATAAGGGTTCTGTGTTGTGAAAGGGTACTGGGGAGACTGAACTGTCATTAGGCAAAAAGATTGCCAAGTGTTCTTTTTGGTTTTTATTTCCCCCTCTTCCCAGGCACAGTACCTATTCCCAGAATCTCTCAGTACCTGTACTTCCTCTTTGCTCCCACCCTCATCTACAGAGACAACTATCCCAGGTAATGTGAGCAACAACAGAACATGAAAGCAGTCTGAAAACTGAAGCCACCATTAAGCATCCCTGGGTGTGATCAATTAATGAGTGAGAGCTTTCATAAAGATGTGGTTAAACCAGTAACCTGGCAAGGGCAGGGCTTGCTCTTGGAAACTTACTCTGATGCTCATAGTATTTTGACTTTACACTTCTGCTTTTATAAACGCACTTGAAGTGAAGCAAATAAAGAACTTGCTACAGATTATCTAGTGATGGACGGTTCCTGCCAACAGGCTTGTGTGTTTTATGTGGTGATCATAAGCAGCCCTGTCTCGAGTTTGAGGGGAGAGGTTGAAGCCTTTAAAAGTGGGAACTCCCAAACTTTTCTGCACATTGCTGGATTGCACTTTGGCAGTGTGAGGTCAACAGTCCTTTACGTGCCTGTTGGGCAGATCCCCCCCTCCTATGTAACTGTGCAGTGCTGCCCTCCAGATACCTTTCCATTTATGGAATTGCTGTAATTGAAAGCAAGGAACCAGCAGTTTGGGCAGACATCCCCTTAGATGTCAGGAGATGGAGATTTCTGGAATTCAAAACCTGGGTTTTTTCAGAGAATAGGACAGTAAAATCAGTAATTAAAGGGGAGGGGTTTGCTGCTTTGAGGTCCTACTTAGCCATGGTATCATGTGTTCTTTTCCCTAGGAATCCCACGATAAGATGGGGCTACGTAGCCACCAAGTTTGCACAGGTGAGTAGTGCAGCTTTCTGCAGAGTGCACTTTTGGAGATTATGTGAGCTGTGTGGCTCAACAGCTCTCCCTTTGGCATTAAATCTCTCTTTACTTGGTGTGGGCTTACCAGAAAAGAATACCTTTTAGTGACTAAAAACGAAACTGTGATCTTGGTGCACTAGTGGTTGTGTCAAAGAAAGAAAAGAAATTAAAAGTCTTTACCTAAACAAACCTTTAGACTCCATTCCAGATAAAAAAACTGTGTGTGTGTGTGTGTGTAGAGCAATACCCATGCACTGGCCTTCTTTCTTTACCCTGATTGTAGTGCACTGGCACAGCTGCCTCCCTGCAGATACTCAGAGCAATTTGTGAAATAATGAGGCCTGGAGTCCAAACCTCCAGTGCTTATTTGAGCTTAAGGTTGACTGGTTCTTCACATTTGTGGCCATGAGCTTCAAAAGCTTCTTGTGGATGTGTTTCCAAGCAATGGATTTGTGTGACTGAAACCTTTCCTGTCACACAATGTGTTTTTGGTTTAAAATGCAAAACAATGTAGAGGCAAAAAAAAAAGGGGCAGCACAAACAGGCCTTTGGTTGCTTTACTCTTGAACTAAAGAGGGTGACAGAGCACACACCTGCCTTCCAGCAGAGCAGTTAAACACTGACTTGCATTTTGACCTCAGCGTCCAGAACATGGGTTCATGAGCCAGAGAAAGCCTGAAGTGGTTTGGCCTGTAATATCCTTTGGGATGAAAGAAAAGTAAGATTTAATATGACATTTAAGTACACTAAGTATTTTTCAATTATTTCTGCCTTTGTCTTGGACCTAGATCACAGGCTACTTCCCTCACTCTGGCATTGGCACATGTCTTTTGTGTCATAGCTTGTGAGTTGATAGGACTGGGAGGAACTGACAGCTGCTGGATTAGAAAAGACAAGTTGATTTTGCTGCTGGCTGTCAGTGAGCTACTGGGGTTGCTGTGGCTTACTTTGTGCCTGGATCCTTAGGGAGATTTATTGGCAGCAATGTAAAATAAATTATTTTGGCTTGTGTTGGCAGCTGCTGTTCTCTCCTGGAGCTGGCAAGTGGTAATGTGTTAATTGTGTATTTCTCTTATGAAGTCAGACTTCTGGGTATTTTTGTTCCAGGTGCTTGGTTCACTTTTCTATGCCTACTACATCTTTGTGAGACTCTGCATTCCTCAGTTTCACAACAGTAGCCAAGAAACCTTCAATCTTCGAGGGCTGGTCCTGTGCATCTTCAACTCCATTCTGCCAGGTAAGGCCTGAATCCATGAGTGACTGTTGCCTTTGTGGGAGAGGTGGGGGGGAGAAGTACTTCATATGAGATGTATTCATGGCAAGCAGAGATCAGCAAATGAGGTCTTGTGGACAGATTTCAGCCTTACAGTGTTAAACTTCAGAATCAGCAGCACAAAATAAAAGCTGGGCTTTGAATTTAACTGTCTTCAAAGTTGTAGGCTCTGTGGCAGCCTTGCTGTTGCTCTCTGGGTTAAACATGGGCTGGTGTGGTGAGAAACTGGAACACTTTTATGCTACCTGTGCAGAGCAGTAAATCTCATCTGTGCCAGTGCCTGTAAGAACAGCCTTGACTGTGTTACGTGCTCTTGCTTGTTGCTAAGAGAAAACACTACAAAACCAGTCTGCATCTCCCTTGTTTCCAGGTGTACTGATTCTTTTCCTGGTGTTCTTTGCATTCCTGCACTGTTGGCTCAACGCATTTGCCGAGATGCTGCGCTTTGCAGACAGGATGTTCTACAAGGTAAGAACCAGCAGCTGTAGCTTATAAAGCTTCTAAAAAGCATTGTCCTGATGAAAATGAAAGAGGAGGAAACTGAGGATTGTTTTACCAAACAAAACATCCATGGGATTTTGCTTTTGTGCTGTTAAAACTCAAGTTTGTTGCTGTGCTGTAGAAGAGATTTGATTTCTGCTTGGCAATCTGAATTGCTTTAAGGTGCTACACCCTGTGCACGAACAGAACCAGCCACTAGACCTACCCAGTAGCTCCACTAGCACTGTTTTTGTTCTTTTATCACATCAGCCACCTGCAGTTTTGGATAAAACCTAACTTGGTATATTAAAGTAGAATGTTGAAAGTGCGATGGAAAGTGTTATTTTTCATAGCCAAATTGATATGTTAGCTTGGTATTATTCTGTTCAGTATTTTTCAATTTGATATCCTAGAAAAGCCCTGTAGAATGGTTTATACTTAATTAGATTTATAGTTTTTCAACTGTGCTTTCAGGACTGGTGGAATTCCACATCCTATGCAAACTACTACCGAACCTGGAACGTGGTAGTACATGACTGGCTCTATTACTATGCCTACAGGGACTTCCTTTGGGTGAGTAACAAGCAGATGTATTCTTTTGTTAATTAAACACTTAACTACTGGGCAAAACAGTACCTTTGTCAAGGTGCAGCATCCCTGTCCATTTAGAAGCACGAAAATGTCTCACCTCAGCTGTTGTGGGTATCCACTGTGCTTTTTAGAGAGATCCATTGCTCATTTCTAAGTCCTTAATGTGTGCAAAATGTGGGTCTGAGATGTAGGAATGCAGGGATTGATTCAGAACTAGAACTCACATTACACTGTTTTGATGAGCTATATTTCCTGAGTGGGCTCAACCAGAGAACCTATGCAGGAGAGCAGAAAAGTGCCTGAAGAAAACCACCTAAACCCCAAGGTGCTCTGTAAAGTGCTCAGCATTTCATGTGTGCCTCTTGGCTGGAGGAGGCCCTTCTTAGCTCAGGAAAAAAGAATAAATGTTGCAACAAACAAACATAACCCACATCAGAGTAGCTCCTAATACTTGGTATTCTCCTCTCTTCCAGTTTTTTGGTAAGAAGTTCAGAGCAGCAGCTATGCTATCTGTCTTCACTGTATCAGCTGTTGTGCACGAGTATGTCCTGAGCATCTGCTTTGGGTTCTTCTATCCAGTTCTCTTTTGCCTGTTTACATGCTTTGGAGGTAAGTGCCAAGGAAGAGAGTATGAGAGTGGGCTGTGGGTGGTTTGGTTTTGGTTTCTTTAAAGCATATTTTGCCCTTCTGATAATGATCCAGTTGTTCTTTAGGCACTAACACACAGGACTGTTTCTTGTCCCAGTGTGTCCAACTTTTGTGACCTTCAGCTCAGTAGTTATATATCTACATACACACAGAGGATTTTGAAGCTTTGGACTTAAATGAACAAGGTATAAGTGAAGAGGAAGAGAACCCTGTATGATATACTGCTGGTCCTGTGGGACTGCACATAGTTTAATAGCACTGCTTCCTCTTTGCCAAGCTGCAGCTGAATTGCTGTGTGTCAGCAGGTTGTAGGTGTTCCTCTCCAAAGTTATAGTGTAGCTGAATTGCTGTGTGTCAGCAGGTTGTAGGTCTCCCTCTCCACAGTCATAGTGTAAGACAGGTATTACTCTGCTACTACATTGAGGAAGAGCCTATTTAGAAGTTGGAGCTCTGGCATTTCATTTTGGGTTTTGAGGTAGAGGGCTCTAATAATCTCTAGGCCACCTCTGCCATGTCTTGTCACCCATGTAGCACAGATATTGACCCCTAGAGGCACAAGCTGGGCCACCTTGTTGGCAAACAATAGTAGTTGCTCTGTTACCAAGCACAATCAGATTTTCTTGCACTATACTGACCTCATGGAGTGGCCTTGTTGCTCCAGAGGTGACGTAAGAAGATGAAGGGAGGGGAAGATCCAGCGAAATCAGTTGATCTTTGGTTCTTGAGTTTGCCTCTGAACAAGGCTTCTGGTTTCACCTCTTTCCAGTGGTCTTCAACTTCACCCTCAATGACCGTCGGAAAGGGCCCATCTGGAATGTGATCATGTGGACTTCCCTCTTCCTGGGCCAAGGTGTCATCATCTGCCTCTACAGCCAGGAGTGGTATGCACGCCAGTACTGCCCTACGGAAAACGTGAGTGACACACCTTCCCTGTGGGATAACCGAGGGGCTGGCCCTGTCTTGCTGTGGGGACATGGCAGAAGTTACATGGCACGAGGCTTTTCAGCAGTGAGCTGCATCAGTTCTGTAGGACCTGCTCAGCCTACAGGCTCCCTAACAGAAGTGCTTTCAGTAGTACTCTCTCTATGCTGGTAGTATTTCACTGCTTGAAATGGAGGGTGGTTTTCCCACATTTCTGTGGATATAAACCACTATGCTAAACCTCATTTAGGCTGTGGGGATAGAGGTCAGGAGAAACTTTCATGGGAGGCCCACAAAAACTGTGGCTGTTGTCCCTCTCCCAGGCTGGAGTGGGTGGCAGTGAGAAATGGTTGCCTGTAAATGGTCAGTTTAGAGTTTTGTTGGGGTGTTTTCTCTGACTTATAACTCCTTTCCTTGGGTACCAGACTCTGTTTTACATAAAACTTTCTGCTGTACTAGCTGATTTCAGTTTTAACTGAAGGTATCCTCAAGCAACTCCTATTTTAAGTTTGATTCTCCTCAGTTAAGAGTTTGCCATTGTAGATGACTTGGCTTCTTGATACAACATGCTGCTGGGCATGCATTTATCTGATGCATGGGGACTTGTGGCTGTAGCTGCACTTCCAGGCACTGTTTAGTGAGGGTTAGAACAGGGTTGCAGGGTGCAGACATGTGGTTTGATCTTTCCTGCTAGGGAGGTTTGACTTCAGGGGCTCACACCACAGCTGGTGCTGTGGGCCTGTGACTAACTCACTGCTTCTCCATGTTTTGCAGCCCACGTTCCTGGACTATTTAAAGCCACGCTCGTGGTCGTGTCATACGAAGATGTGAAAATGGTGTCCTCTGGCCATGTCGTCACTGAAAAACAGAGTTGTCCTCCAAGTATTTGGACCAGTGATCTAACTCACTACAGACTTTTTCTAAGGGAAGTTGTGCCTCCTGATTATTGGGGAGAAACTGTAATTTTTTTTAAACGTTGCTGGAGCAAACCAGTTGACCTGGGTTGCAACAGACTTCATAGGCAGCATCTATTGCGTGCTGTCCCACTTTGAGCCGTTTCCATGCCAGTAAAACATTGAGCTGAAGGTGGAGTCTACTGGAATCCTACTCATCCAGGGGTCCCCCCAAGTTGCTGCTTTTCTGGACAAGAGGCAAGCTAGTCAGATTTGCTGGTAGCTCATTGTTGGCATCCGTCCATCTTCCTTAGCCATCCCTCTGCAGGTTTTTTTTCTCCCTTTTGGTAACGGGGTGTCTACAAACCTTCTGTTCTTTGTGATCCTGCCTGCCACTGTGACAAGTGGCAGAGCAACAGCGTGTTTGCCTTCTTGCTCTGAAGATAGCCAAAGTATTCCTGGCTGGCTTTGAACTGGGTTCCATGTGTGTTGGCTGCCAACAGATATAAAATGGGCAGAGGGAGAGGGGACTGTCAGTGTGCTTCTGGCTGCGTTGCAGAGTCAGGTTTGGAAGCAGGGCATGGTGTGGGCAGTCTTTATATGACTTTTTACACTGAAAATTTGTGTTTTATCTGTATTCATTTAGTTCCCAACTGTCTTACAGCATTTTTGTTCTCTGAAGGCCCTTGTGACTTGAGGAATAGTTTTTCTTCTTGCTCTTCCTTTCTCCTGCTCTAGATAATCAATTCTTTCAACATGAGTAACTTGTAAAAGAGCTTTTACTTTAATTTGGCAGGTGCTTTAAGGTATATATATGGTTGTTAAGGGGTTCTTTACTAAGAAAGACTTGAAATACTACAAGCCAACTGTAAGAAAATGGGATCAACATTACAGGTACATGGCCCACTCTCATTTGGCCATGTGCAGCTCAGCACCTTGGTGCCACTTGCCCACATGTGTTGCAGCTGCTTCTAATGCTGCTGGGGAATGAAGATCAACTGGTGGAGGAACCTTGACTTTGGTGAAGAGGGTCACCTGCTAGAGATACCTTAACTTTGGTGACAAAGATTTCAGAATTATTCAGATGTTCTTTGTTGGCACTTTTTGGTGACAGTGTTTCCGTACTGACCTACAGCTCTGGGTGTTTGACACCAGCAGTATTGGGACAGCTGATGGACTTGTCTCCCAAACCACTTCAGACGCTCTTTTGGGCTTCTGTTTTTGCTAACCTGAGTCAGAAGTAATTTCATGGGAGAAATTAAACTCTTCCAGGTGTTCAGTCTTCAGTAAGGAGTCCTGCTCTTGAGAAAGGACGTTGTCAGGGCAAATTTGCCAAATACAGTGTTTGCGTGTGTGGCTCTCCTCTGACAATAACTCCTGCTAGAAATTGCTCACTGAAACAGTTGAGGTAATTTCAGAGGAAGAGGGTCACGTATATACTCAAATTTGGTAGTATTAGTTTATAAAATCCTGAGAATTAAATGGATTACTTTATCCTCATTCAGCTTGAGTAATCCTATATCTTTCACCATACCTTTTGTGGGAGGAAAGAACAGAAGTTCTGGAACAACTAAGCTTCCTTATTGAAAAAGACAAAACCCCCACCCTTTGGCTAAGCAGCTTTGTCACCTCCTTGGCATAGGATGAAACTCTGTCCCGTTCTTTTTCATTTGGTGCTCAAAACACAGATTTAACTGCACTCAAGGGGGGTGTGATGGATTAGGGACTTGGCTTGTTGTCTTCTTGCCTGTGTCAGGTCTTGGTACTGTCTCAGTGTTCTCAAAAGGAGACCAAACCCTGGTGGTGGCTCACTTTGTGCCCAATTTTGGTGTTGCCCTCACAGCTGGCACTGTCAAATGCCCAAAAGGAACATCAGCATTTACTGTGTCAGCATCTTCACTGTTTGAAGCCTCGGGGCTTGAGCATCTGGCAAGCAAAAGGCAACCAGAAAGGGATGCTCAGCTGTTGGCACTAGTCTTAGTTTTTGACAAGTTGAGGTTTTTAGCCTTGTAGATCAAGGTATCTGGCAACTGTGCTGTCAGGGCATTAACAATTTGGATTACTTTCAATTCTGTGGGGTTTTTTTAATTGCTTCTGAATGTGGGCTTATTTTCATTTTTCTTAAGAGTGCTGGAGGGGAAATACTAAGTCTTTTGCACGTTGCTCATTTATTTAGTGTCAAGTATACCATGCTGGAGTTTTCTTAGGCTGTGAGTGCCAGACCTAGCAGTCCAGTGTTCTGGTCAATAAGGAGGATGCGAAGGTTCCCACCTGCCCTTTACAAGTACTTAATGTAATATATACTGTTTCCTGTGGTTCTTTCCAACACAAGGACTGTGCAACTTGCTTCCATGGTAACTCCCTCACTTATGAGGTGGGAAGCCTCCAGCATTGGAATGGCAGCCAGTACAGCTGCAGCTCCTTGCTCAGTAACCTCACGAAAATCAGTATTAATACAGCAAATGCAGCCTGGTTTTCATGCAGAAAACAATTTGTTCTTGGGAAGACCAAACCTCTGTGGAGCACTTATGCCTAGTAGGTCCTTTCTGTCGGGGTGTTTGGCTTCCAGCCTCCAGGGTTGAAGCAGTCCTGCATCTGAACTGTGAGCTGTGAGCTCTCCCGTGGCAACCGTCTGAGTACAGCGTGTGCTGTGTGCCATGGTGTGAGCTGGGGCAAATCCCAGTGGATTTTTTCAGGATGGAATGGCATGGATTGCTTGAACCTGATGAAGGGAAACTGAACTGTTGGAGCTTCTGCTGCCAAACACAGAAGGGCTGGAAGGACAGCAGATTCAAGGAGTCCATGGGCTCTGTGGCATCAGGATGATGAGCTGGCTCCCTGTGGTACCTCTGAGCCAGCCCTGGCTCATCCCTTCTCCTGGTGCCTCCAGCCATGGTGCCCCTTCCCTGGTGGTGGCAGAGGACAGCCTAGCCTTGGCCCTGGCCCCAGCCATTCCATGATACACCCTGTACTGTGTTCTGTCACGCACAAGAGCTGTTTATAATCTACTGTATTACAGCAGTTAAAATATATTTTGCTATTAGGGGAGGAAAAAAAATTGCCTTGGCCTATTTTTTCTCTGAGGGTCCTGGTTTGGGGGGAGGAGTTACAGGAGGGCACAGGGGATGGTGATGGGGGTGAAGTAAGATGTGGGTTTGCTCTCCTGGGAAGGTGGCTGCTGTGGGGAGACATTGGGAAGTGCCTTGTGGAGGAAAGGAGGGAGGGAAGCCTGAAGCTGCCCATGCCCAGAGCTCCAGGGAGTCCCTGGCACAGCCACCTCCTGGATGGGGCTGCAAGTGTCCTCTCGCTTTCCAAGGGCAGGGATGGGATAGGGATGGAGCCAGTCATGCTGTGGCAGACTCAAGCCTGGAGGTACCAGGCAGGATCATAGGATAGTAGTGGGGAGGAGACCTCCTTGGCTGGGTGCAGGGGGAGGAACTTTTACACAAGCCCTTCTTCACGTCCTGGAAAGCAGCAGGAAACATCCAAGGGAAATACCAGGTAAGAAGGGTAGTTGGGGGTTCCTGTAAATACCAGGTGAGCAGGGTAGTTGGGGGTTCCTAAGCTGCCTATCAGCCATCACATCCCTGTGAGGGGAAAGGACATCCTTGGAGTGTGGGAGAGGAGCACGGAAGAGGAGTCAATAGATCCTGGAACAGACCTGAGTTTCTATCCTCTCCCAGTTCAATGCACATTAAATTGGAGCAGCTGCCAAACGTATATCATGTGGGTGACTTCTGCCTTTATTTTGGGCCTGAAAAGGATTTGTGTGCCAAGGACTTAATGTGATTATTTTTCCAGCTGTGTACCACATGCTCTTAAGTCTTGTCTGTCCTTAAACTGTAACAGCTACAGAACAAGGCCATCAATCTTCCTGTTCTTTCTGGTGGGAATATCAAGTACTGCCAGAGAGCTGTCAGAGGGAAAACAAAACTTCTGTCGCAACTTTTTTGCGAATTTTTGTATTTCCAAGAAGCCATTTACACAGCAAGACAAGGAACTACCTGCCAAGGTTATTCCTAGATTATACCTACACCCACAAAGATGTATCTGAAGAAAGGTAATTAACCTAATTAGAACCCACAGTACAAGGATACAGCTGATAAGGAGGTCGAAAAGTCTTAATACCATTTGTAAAGAATTGCATGTTTTTGCAAGGCTGGTGAGGGAGAAGGGCTTCAAAAGAGAATTCATAGGGATTGTGAGACTAATGGAAATATCGTATTTATTGTTTTCATTAATAAGATACCTTCAATAATAAAAAGTGATAAGATTATTAATTGGTGACAAATATAATAAAATCTCTGCCCCAGTCCAGATTTATGAAAGCAACAGTTGTGCTTAATGCAGTTTGTAGGTGGAAACCAAGCACCCTTTTGGAGGATGTAGCAAAGCATTGGAGGCTTCTTCCAAAAGGATGCACCAAGTGTCAGGTGTAAGGGGGGTTTTCCCAATAAATAATAATAGCAAAAAAAAAAACCCCAACAACCCATCTTAGCCCTGTGGGGTAAGTACAAATACGGGTTTAATTCTGTTACTAGATTATTCATTACTGCAAATTTCCTTGGCTAAGTATTAAAAGGAAATAAACACCATGCCCACAAATGGAATGCCTGTTCCTGGACCAAAAGCCCATGGAAGGAAGCTGAGAGGGGCCTTGTGGGCACACTCAGTTGGTGAGGACTGGTCAGGTAGGCCGGGCTGGAGGCTGTGGGGTTCTACATCCAACTCTCCAGCTTCCCTCTAACAGCAGGATGCTTCCCTGCATTACCTTTTGCAATTATTTAGGCAAATGCTGGTGTTGTAGGGTATTCCCAACTCTGCAGAAAGCTGATTGTGGCAATCCACAAGAAGGGAAATGGCTTTACAGAGACAAACTGAAGTTCTTTACAGCATCCCTTGGTGTTTCTGCACCTGACAGCTTAGTACAGTCGTGTGGCTTGTGCTTTGTCTCCTGCAGCTGGAAGGTGACTTGTCCTAGGCTTCACTGAAGATCTAACAACCACTAAGTGTGGGATTAGCTGCCTGTGCTCTGGGGTAAGGGAGCAGGCATCTTGTCACAGGTTTTCTCAGCCCCATACTTGTATCATTGGTTTCACTTTCTCTTTCACCAGCAGAATAACTGCTCTTGGAATGGTTCTCTCCCTGCTGCTCTCCAGAGATCCCCAAGCTGAGGGATACCTCAAGGGTGCTTGACCTTCAGGCCTGTTCTTCCTCCCTGGAGTGTAGTTTTGTTCCAGAGGAGGTTTCCAAAGCCTGACCTGTTCCAGTGCTTCTCTCTCCAGCCCAGAGCACTTACAAATCACCAGAGCCCCAGGAGGCTTCAGGGTGAGTATGTTTCCATCTCCTGCCTTTTTCTGTGCAGAATTGCTTTTTCTCTGGGGGTGCATGTGTGTTCTGTGCACAAAAAAAAATTTTGCTGACCACATAGGATAAATTTATCCTACGTTGCATCACTTTCCTGACCACACCATTTGACACAGACCCAAAGTACTGCCTTCTGGTGCCCTGGTGCTGCCATGAAGCCTTTGCTGGGGCTGTTTTGTCCACACTGGTTTCTTCAGCCCCAAGAAATAACAACAGGGAGCTTGTTTAGATAGTCACTCGGCCCTGTCCCACTCCTGGGCATGTTTCTTGCTCAGTAGTGAGAGCCATGTGTGTGCCTTGTGTGCAGGGCTGCCTGCAAAGATCGGCTTTGGCATTATCCTAATTGTTGGAGCAAGTTCAGACACCTGACACCACCCTGTCAGTTTGTTGAGTGCTGGAAGATAGGCAAAGAAGGGATAAGGAGCCCAGGAAAGACAGAACTGGGAACACAGAGCTAGATCTCTTCTGTGGTCTTATCTTACGGCGTGTGGCTGTGTTGCCTGACGTGGCTGGATGAATGGACCAGCTGGACTGTTGGAGTGTGGGCAGAGAGATTTGAGGGAAAAGATGTTTTGGGATTAATAAAAGAGTTGCTAAATGAGTGCTTCTTAGAAACGTCCTTCCAAAGGATGCCACACTGGCAGGGCTGCTCTGTGATCCATGATTAAGAAAAGAAGCTTCTCCTGGTTTTAATGGACTTAGCAGGGAGTAGGTTTACACTTCTTTGTATATAAACGTTGCTTAACAGCACTAGGAAGGGAGGAATGTTTTGTTCTTTGTCAGGTGTCAGATATTTAGGCAATACGGTATTGGCAGGAGACGTGAAAAATGGTCTTTGGCCAGCAACAAGCAATGTGAGATTAATCTGCCTAAAAAACATGATCTCATCCATCTTTTTTGTCCCAGAGGAGGGAGCCCTGGCTGTAAGCCAGGCCTCAGGCTGAGCAGGACAGACCCATGCAGGGCTTAGGCCAGAGTAAGGGAACAGTGGATTACTGTGGGGTGGTGGAAGAACAAGCTCCTCTCCTCCATTCAGAGGTGTCTCTTACCTGTGTGACACTGTGACTGACCAAGAAGCTGAGGGTTTTCTTCCTCAGATTTCTCCCTTAGAGTTTCAACCTTTTCTGGTTGGCAGAAGCTCTTTTTCTGAGGGTCACTGGGATCAGAGAGGGAGCTGTGGTACAGTCCCACCTGCTCTTGAGTGCCATCATTCCAGTGTTTCTCTGGATGTTTCACTAGCTGGGAGAAGGGAGGTCCTCAGACACTGTGTTCTGGTGTTACCCTGATCCTAAAACTCATCAGCTCCCCTGGCACAGCTCAGGGTTGGCTGTTTCCATCTGCTTTCAGATGCAGATTGTTTGTGTTATACTCTGAATCATGTAGAAGGAAAGGTAAAAGCAGTGTGAAAAGCTGCTATATGAGCTTCCCTCTCCTGGCTGCCAAACCTGTGTCCTTTCTGGGAGGGAACCAAGAGTATCTGCACATCTTCCATGTTTTTACGAGAGTGTGTAATGATAGGACAAGGAGAAATGGCTTCAAACTGAAAGAGAGTAGGTTTAGATTTGATATTCGGAAGAAATTCTGCCCTGGGAGGGTGGTGAGGCCCTGGCACAGGTTGCCCAGAGAAGCTGTGGCAACTGGAAGTGTTCAAGGCCAGGTTGGATGAGGCTCTGAGCAACCTGGTCCAGTGGAAGATATCCCTGCCCATTGCAGGGGTTTGGAACAAGATAATCTTTAAGGTCCCTTTCAACCCAAACCATGATTCTATGAAGATTAGAAAACTGAACAAAATCAATGCATTAAGCCTAAAGTAAGGAGATAATTTCTTAGGATCAGGCAGGATTCAGACTTGGCCAGCTGTCCAACAGATTCTTTGAAGTAAAGTAGTTCTTCTGTAACATGTTTGTCAACCAACCAATGTGCCATCATTTCCTATTTCCCCACAATTTTCCCTCTTTACTCCATGTACCCTTTTCTCTACCTCAAACTTTTTTTTGCCAGTTTCCCCTTACTTTTTTTGTGTCTTTCCTCTCTCTCCACATTTCTTCTCCATAAAATCAAAACATATCCAGGCTGGGGTAATTTTGGCCTCTTAGGGGTGAAGCTGCAGTGTCTCTTGGTAGCATACAACCAACACAGAGTCAAGCACTCAGTTCCAGCATCCTCAGGGAGGGTGAGCCACCCTAGTCCTGTCTCAAAGGGTTTGTAAGGACTGTGCAGATCCCTGATACACACATATCCCAAAATAGCTAGGGAAAGGGGAGAATTCCTCTGAGTTGGATCAAAGCAATCACAGCAGTCCCTTTTCCCACCCTCTTGCCCAATGCCTGCAGGACATGGGAGACCTGGCTGATCTGCAGGAAGAAACTGAACAGTTCAGGGAGAGGTTGGGTCATGTTGGAGCAGAATCAGTGTTGGCTCCAGCCAGGAAAAACTGCAAACTGTTTGCAGCAGCCTCAACAAGTGGCTTCAGTACTTTCACAGCAGTGATTGGTGAGTGCCCCAGAGGGACCAGGGGGAGCAGCCACTCTCTCAGCTTGTTGGACCAGCAAAAGCTTGCACTGACTCTCAGGTGCAGTGAGATTTGGTACAATCTGCAAGTTGCATGTCCCTCACAGCTCTGCTCTTCTGCTTGACACGTTTATTTTGATACTCAGGTCCCTCACAGTAACTCCAAAGCAGTGCCGTGGGTTTGTATTGAGGTTCAGTGCAGCGAGGATCGTGCCACCCTGCTGCAAACCAGAGTGTCTTTTTTGCAGCTGTCATGGCTGTAACAGAATCCCTGCATTTATTTTGGTTCATTTTAACTGGAATGTGCAGGCATTGGTGCTCCAAAAGAGCATTCAATTCCCTCCTGTACAGATATGAGACTGAGACACATAAGGTTTCAAACTCAGTCTTTTTCTGTGTTCAGGTGATTATATTTTGCAAGACTTTTGTTAGTTCACTGTGATATGTTAAATAAAACAAAGCATACATGCAAGCACAAAATGCAGGAATATACACAGTGTGTGCAGTAACAAAATACATCAACCACAGGTTTCAATCATAGAGTTAATAATGTCTGAATTTTCAATATGTGCTTGAATTTGATTTTCATCTTTGCTGGAAGTAATATATTTTCTCAACTGACAGCCAATGTTTGTGTTGTGTTGAGTGAGAGAACAAAAATCCCTGGATGAGTAAGACCTTGTAGTTTTCACTTCTCTTTCAAGTTACAATTTGTATTGCAAACTTGGTACATTTAGACTATATATCAATATATATTTGGGTTTACCTTGGCTACTAAAGGAGTTTTTCCTCAGCTCTTATCCCTTCTTTCCCTCTGTTTTAGCTCCTCCCTGATGATGAAAAGGTACTGGACGAAATCCTACAGGACATCAAGGAGTTGATATATGTAAGGCTTGGGTGGGTTGGACCTATCATCAAGTCGTATCTGCTCAGGAAATTACTGTGTTAGCTGAGCCCCAGTGAGCATCTAAGTCCATCACAAGTGTGAACAAAACCACAGCAGCTCAAATCTTTTGTGCTGAAGCTCAAGTCTACAGATGAGAAGTTATGACTGACCAGTGCCATAGTTCAGTGCATTAACCTCAGTAAAATACTTGAGCACTATCTGACCAACAGCTCTGGTGACTGATAAATTATATTAATCCACAGAAATGCTCAGAATTGACACCAGTAAGTTTTCAGTTTATTTGCTAGCTACTCACTGTGACATATTTATGCACATGGACTCCTCACACTTCTCTTACCTGATTTCCATCAACTTTCCATCGCAGCCAAAGGATGGTCCGACTTTTGGGGGCATGTCAGGCTTGCTGCTCTTCTTTTAGAGACTGAAAGCAGATCCAGAACTGTAGGGAGGCATTGCCTCCACAGCAGCCTTCCCTGGAAGAAATAAACCAAAGGGCACGTGAGCTCGTGGGATTCCAACACCGGGATAAGTGGAGGAATGGTAAGGGAATGGAATGGACTGAACTTTGCAGTTCAGTCTTTCTGTCAGGAAAGCAGCAGGTAATAAAGGACTGATCGACATAATCTGTGCTGGCCTCTTCTAAAGCTGCAGTCTGACCCCTAGGTATGTGCTGGGAATCAAGAGCATTCAAGGGACAAACTCCAAGAAACTTGACTTGCAGTCACAGGTGAAAAGAGTATCTGACATTTTAAATGTGATACAGTGCAAAGAACACGCAGTGCAGATATGACACAGGGAAGTCATATGTTATGTTCAGAGGGAGAGTGGGCGGCTTGTGATCATGTGGATAATTTATGGAAAAGAAAATAAAAGTAAAAGGAAAGGGCAGATGTTTAAAACGTAAAATAAAACATCACTTTGAAGATCATTAACCAGATAACGCTGTCTTGGAGGGTAATACTTTTTTTTATATCTTATCACTTATGCCAACTTATCTTCATCCAGACATTGAATTATCCTGATAATAAAGAATGTAAATAAATGCTTTCTTTGCTGATATAAACTTATCTCCCATGTAAGATAACAAACAATGTTGAGTAATTTGGAACTAACCTTCTCAACCTTTACCCCTGCAAGACCTTGACTCATTCCTGATTTCAGAATTATTTCATCTCTGTTTTTTTAATAATTTTATTTCCTTCTTGCAGACTAAAACCAAACTGAACATGGGCTGTCAGGAACTGCTACTCATGTTTGCTAAGCTGCTTCTCATGTTGTCATCTTATTCTTTCACTCAGGGTTATCCTGTTCTTTCCCCTACATTATCTTATCCATGCTGTATGAGTATTTCTCATTATAAATAAAGAAGAAATGGGGTCAGAATTGCCCAGACACCAGCACAGCAAAAAGTTAACAGCAGATGGTCATGGTCTGAGCACAGGGCTGAGCAGCACAGGGTGGATATCTTATCCAAAATTGCTTCAGCCAGTAAAGTCCAGCAAAAGAAATGTTAGCTCATTTTAATACATACTTTGGGAACTGGGCCACAGGAAAGGTGTTCTCTTGGTCCATCCATCGCAGCATGTTTTGAGTGGCTTGGATTCATTTTTGCATTGTAATGAAATGAATGGCCTTTCAGTAGAAAAAGACAAAGTATCCCTTCTCTTTACAGTGGCTCTTTGGTAAGAAACAGTGAAAATGAAAGAGATTATAAAGAAAAGGTAAGAGACAATACTGAGAACATGGTAATTTTGTCCTGTGAGGCTAGAGCACTCATTTATCTGAAGTGTTCATTATCTTCTGAGATCTAATTACCTCGTCTGAAGCAACATGTGCCAGAAATACAAAGGTTTTGATGACAAGGATGAGAGATGGAGAGAGAACAACGACATATGAGATTACTTCAGCCAGGAGGTGTAAGAAAGGACTTATAGGAAATTTATAAAGTTTGGTTTGAGGTCTTTGCTTGTATTCAGTCTTCCTTGATCACTGTATAAAGCCTTCACAGAGTACTTCCAGTGTGAGAATAAGATGTTTCTTACCGGTCTGGACATCCAGTATTGCACCTCTTCCAATCCAGAGGAGAAGTTAACTAGCTCTACTCCTCAGCCAAACAGTAGGGAAGCCAAGCCAAGCCAGCACCAAAATCACTGAAATATTAAAAAAAAAAATTGTCATCACCATCACCATCACATATTTAACATGTCAACTTTCCCACAGGATGTCACAGAGACCAGGACCTCACCAGGATTTAAATAAAGTTCAATATTTAAATAAAGTTCAACATTGGCTATCAAGAGCAAGCACTGTTACATTTCAAGCATATTCCCCAACAAACAGGGAATATCCATCAGCATGTGCCAGACAACTGAATGAACAAGTAATTTACTACCTTGTCCAGGCACATCTGTGCTTGCTGTATCACCTTCATCTTTGAAGAATGGGATTGTAACTGCAAAGCTGTTTTAAAAAGAATTATATTAAGCCTTTATGCAATGAGGGAGCCAAATATGCCAAGACAAGAAGTCAGGGCTTCAAATTAAGCCCATTTTCTTTCAGCTTGCTTTGTATTCAGTGTTTGCTAAATAGCTCCCTCTTAATTCTAAGTGTAGCCAGTTCCCATGTAGGCTGTTCATCCCTCTTGGCATCCCCCACAGAATCCAGCTTTATTTTTGTTGGCTGAAAGAATTGTAATTAAAGGTTGTATTTTCTTCCCCTGCAGGCACAGCTACGTTTTTGACAGCCTTGGTGAGAAGTATGGAAGACTGGTTATTAATGGTGCAGAAGCTGAAGTGAGGTCCTGGCATGCACAAAGCTGAGCTGCCTGCATTTTATCACCAGATTCCTTTGTGGCTGACCCAGGTGGATGCAGTGATGAGCTTTATAGGCTCCAACCAGTTGCATGAAGCTGAGAGTGATGATAAACCACATTTCCTTTAAGGACAGAGGTGTTAATTGGACCTGGGCTGGCCTTGCACAGAAAACTACACTTGTGAGAAAAGAGAAATGTCCTTTGGTGGAGTCCCTAGCACAGAAAACTGAAAGTGGGATAAACACGATCAACTGAAGCATTAAAATGATTGGTGACTGCCTTTCATCTGCTTTGATTTGGCAATATCTGTGGAAACAGTTGGTGGCTTCAATATCATTCCTGGAACATCCCCATCTCCCTCAGAACTGCCAACTGCTTTGGAAATCTTGACATTTGAAAAAACCCCAAAACGAGTGATTCATTTACAGTCAGATTTCTGGGGGTATATTCCTCTTCATGGTGCTCCATTGTTTTTGGTAAATGTCATCTAGAAATGAATCATTTGCAGAGCACGTGCATAACGTGTCTGTGTGAGATTCCTTGCAAATGCCAGGTCTGCCCACAACTACAGCCTCAGCAAAAAAGCCTGTGTCAGGTTTCCAGTATATGGTGGACTTAGATATGCTGGGTTTGTTGAGTTGGGGAGCAAAAGGTATCTTTGAGACAGGAGATCCCTGGGGCTGATGCACTAGAGGTCACTTTGCTTCCGGGTTTGGGTTTTTTTCAGGGTGGTACCTAGAGAATTCTTTCAGATGATTCAGCAGTGGGTTCTGTCCGTGAATAATGAGGTTCTTAACAAAAAAATTAAGTGCAAGTCTGCTACTGTTAGGGATAAGGGCACTCTATCTAGTATTCAGTCTTTAATTTCCTTCTGGCTGGAGTGCAGTTATGAGGAATGTTTGTTTCTCTTTCGACACTTTCCTCTTTGAGTTGAATTGTGGCTTTTGTCTGCCAGCCAAAGGAGCAGAGGAGAACTCCTAAAAATAGCTGTGATGTCTCCTGTACAGTGCATTAACACAATTTTGTTTCACTTTTAGCAAGCATTTTCTCTGGAATAACACTGATATTTCCTGTTCAGAGAGCTGTTGTGCCTGCTGGCTCTCTGTGGGTTTACTTCTTTTTCCCAGGGTTCTAGATGGTGTGGTGTGTGATTTCTGGTTTGTTGCTGAATTCTGGACATGAGAATGCACCATGTGGCTGATCAGCAGCACATGATCCTAAATAAGAACTGGGAGAAGGATGGATACATAGTAGGAAAAGATGTGTTTGTAATGAATATGGATATAAAAACGGTAAAAACAGGGCAGGGTTTCATTTCAGGCAGGTGCTGGTTCTGCTCTGTGGTAAGGTTCTGCTTCATCCAATATCTGATGGCCTTATTTTGGGTTTCCTTTCATTCTGAATGTCTTGGGCCATTTGAGAGGTACTCATGATAGTTTTCTGCAGGAGCTAAAATTTTTCAGGTCCTGTTAGTGCTTGCAGGGTGCTGTGTGAATGCAGCTGAGCTCTTCCAGGGCCTGCCAGTCCCCTGGAGTGTGGCAGCGACAGCCACACAACGTTGTGCCTCAGTGTGAGGAACACAGTGAAGGTACACCCAAGTGTCTCCATGCAGAATCACACCAAGGTTTGTGTTTGGTCTTAATTTCTTCCATGCCTAAGCAGTATGGCTTGGCCATTCTGAATTGCATTCTCTCATATTTGTTTTGCCTGTGAGCTTGCATTATCCAGGGAAAACCCACCTCATCAGCCTTGCTAATAGAATTGACTGTGCACACTGTACTTATTCTCACACAATGAAGATCAGCATCTCACCCTTTGCTAGCAAACACTGAATTTCAAAATTAATTAAATTTGCAGGGTTTACATAGATGAGCCATGAAATCCTTTGTAGATCTTTTAATAACGCCCCTCTTTGAAACCATAAACGTGTTTTGTAGAGTCAGTCAATCCCACTGGACACCTCAGCTCTCTAAATCTTTCCTTTGGGTATCCTGCCAGCAGCTCCTTAGATTTCAGGTTTTAGCATTAACTTTGCTTCTGTGTTTCAGAAAAACAGAGATCCGTACTCAGACTGCAGAGGAAAGATCTGAGGTCTTGAAGAGAAGCTGGAAGAAGCTCTGCAGAGAATCAAAGAGCTAGAGTGTGAGCTGGAGAAAGATGGGAAAGTCATCCCAGAAGCAACATACAAAGAAAGGCAAGGTCAGGAGAATCAATATTCTGAACCCTGTCACAGACTCAGAGAGTGAAGCACTCTTCAAGGGCACCTCATTCACCTCCTGTTTAGTGCAGAACCCTCCCCTCCTGGGCATGTCCCAGGGTTTTGTCTTGACTCTTTGTCAGAGGTCAACTAAGGAGGCTTTTAACATGATTCTAGATCAGGGCAGAAAGAACTGCTGAATGTGGTCTGCTTTTGAGAGAAACTAATTTTGTTTGATTTTGATATACAACACAGGGTCTACGTCTAGAAGATCATGTAACTGGTGGCATCTGCCTTGTAGGTGAGTTTTCCCTGTTACAGCCAAGAAGATCTGTTTAGGATCACTGATTTTGGAGTAGAAAAGAAATGATGTTCCAGGTCCCTTCACTCTCAGAGGCCACAGGCCTTTTGTTTTTATACCACAGGACACTCTTGCTCCCTCCAGGAGGTATTTGAACACTGCTGACCCACTGATCTTGCCCATACCATGTGGCAGTGAGTTCCTCAGGTCAAAAGTTTGTTGTGGGTGAAAGCACTTCCTTGTGTCCTTTCTCAGCTAGATCCACGAGATATAAAATGTGGAGAAAAAATGGGAATTAAAATTCCTTCCCTTATTCCTCTAGCATATCCTGTCTCTTTGACATCAAAGTGGGAGGAGAGGCCAATTTTTTTGTTAAAGATGTGATATCTTGGGCACATTTTAACTCTGTGATATTTGTAATGGCTTTGGTTTGTTGTTTTGTTTCTCTCTCTTTCAGAAAGATGTTTCCAAGAAAGTGTCTCAGAAGTTGAGGCCTGCCCAAGTCCCAAAGCTGCTACCTCTGGCCAGCCCAAGAGATCCAGAAAAAGCAAATACTGAAGAACAGCAATGCCTGAGTAATGTCCTAGTGCCCATTCATTGTAGTGTTTCACCCCTTACCTACTACCCCAGCATCTCTGTGCCATCTCAGCATTTATGCTGTTCTTCTATTTGCCTTCACCACTTCCACATCTGTCTTGCTTGTCCTCTGCCTCCTCCCACAGTTCTAATATCTATGTCATCCCTGTAATACCACTGCTACCTCAACTTTCTCCTCCCCACAACTCTCTTGCCTGTGCCCCTTCTGTTTGTGCTCATCAATCACTTCTTGCTGCTTTATCTCCTTCTGCCTCATCCCTTTCGGATCATGCAAGTAAGTTGTTTGGACCTCTTCCCTGTCCTCTCAAGGTTTTTTTTCCTCAGTGCCAGCATAGCCTGGCTGTCTATCTGATAATGAGTACCTCCTTCATCTTCTGGATTTCAGATGATCCAAATACCAGCTGCCTGACTGGTTAGGAAGAAAGTGCACAAAAATTGGGATGACTCTGCAATTTGACCCATTCTCAGCTTGGAAGAGCAGGCAGTGAAACTGTCAGGAATTACATCAGCTCAGACAATCCTTGCCAACTCCCTCAGAGTAAATCCTCTTTTGGAAACATATCAATAACCCTTAACTACATTTTTAAATGATGTTCTGCAAGTTTTTTGAACATAACATCTCCTGAAGGTAAAATGACAAGTTTCTGCCAGCTCTGCATATGTAAAAGAGAGAAGATCCTGCTGGAACAAGACATGCTTTTTGGAACTGAGGATGCCCTTAGCTATAATTTGTCTTCCTGTAACCGCAGAAAAGTTAAATGTTTGAAAAAAGCTGTGCCTGGCTTCTGCAGATCACTACTGAGATCTATTACAGACACAGGAGCCATCCTGCCACCCTCTCCTGAGAGGGTTACAGTGGCAGAGTGATGTAGATGTGAGGTTACACCTGGAGCTCCGGTGCTTGTGTGATCACCAAGAAGTTCACAGGTGGGTTTTTCCCACTTCCCAGCCAACTGTAAGGGGGCTGGTTGGCCAGGTGTCCTTGCTGTAAAAAGGCTGGCAAATACTTGTAGAATGAGTATTATGGGAGCTGTGAGTGTTACCAGCAGCTGTGGATAAGGGAAAATTCAAGAGTGAGCAAGTGGCTGAGTAACCCCTGCTAGACAAATGCATGATGGCAACAATTTGGGGGCAACTGGGAGGAAGGCCACAAAGTGCTCTCTATCTTGGCCTCTACCAGCAGCAGGACACTGGTGCTGGGAATGGCTGTGCAGGAAGGTCTGCTTTGAAGCCAGGGGAGACACCACAGGTCCAGTAAAAAGGCAGGAGCACAGCCAACACCCACCCAAAGGGCACCAGGACCAGGCAAAGTGAGTGCAGGGGTATTTTGTTTGACAGTGCTCTAGGTCTTTGCCAAGGGGAAGGACCGCAATGTCTGTAGGTCCCTGGTCATTTCTAACGGCTTTAGTCAGGAAAGATAACTCAGAGTTTTGAGGCTTCTAGGAGTATTGAGAACTCTGTCCATTCTCTGTGCCCGTGTCTCTCAGGCAGCTGCAGCAGGCAAAAGTGTTGCAGTTCCCAAGGCTCTCAGCTGGCCAGTGGTGCCGGATTCCCCCTCGTCACCTCAGTGGGCGTTGGTTAATCGGGTCACCTTAACATTTTTAGGTGCCCGCGAGCTCAGACGTTGTCCTGCCTCACCACCCTGTGGAAGCGAGCAGCAGCACAGCCTGCCTTTCCTCTGCACAGCGGATGTGCCGGGCGGGGAATCACCAGCCTCAAAGGCTGCCCTTTCCTCCTTTTACTTTTCCTCCTACTTTTAAAAGTTAGGGCTAAACATCTTGTTTGCTCGTGTGTGGATGTATTTGCGTGTGAGTGGTGATTGAAATCCCAAATCCAGGACAGCACCACAGACCCAGCTCGTTCCCAGTTTGTTTCCTCCTCGCAGCTGGAGGCACCCACCATCCTGCCTGAGTGCTGAGCTCCTTCCTGTTCCCCCATGGATTTCCAGGCTCCCACTCCCACCCACCCAGCTGTTTGGCTTGGGGGCGGGGGGCATTTAAGTAGATAGAATGTATTTCTGTCCTTCCTGCCAAGGTGATGGGACAAAATGGATCAGACTCTGGGGGCCAGGCTCTAAGGTGTCAGGATGCATCTGGCCCTTGATGGGGAAGGGATGACACCCCCTGTTCCCCCGACCCCCTGCTCACACACCTGCCAGGCCTGCCCCTTATTTTTAACTTTCCAAAACAAGTAGAGGCTTTTTCCACATACAATCCACTTTATATTGCAGGCCTGGGCTGCCTTCCCTCCTGCCTCCAGACCAGGACCTGATGGTGGGCTGCCAATAAACCAGCCCTCTTGCTCCTCTCTGAGCAGGATTGACCAGGAGCAGCGTGGGAGCCGTTTCTGGGACAGCTCTCAGAGCATGGGGGAGTCCTTCTTGTCTTTCAGGCTTTCTGGGAGCTTTGTGGTGTCTGGGAGGAGGCTGCTCACGGCCGCAGGGCTGTGGGCAGCTGGAGAGACCAGGTTCATGGCGTCCAGAGGGAAGGGCAAGATGAAAGCAGCGGGTTTCTCCGCAGTGAGGGAGTGCAGTGCATGGAGGTAACGGAGCTGAGCAGCAGCAGGGGCACTGGACAGGATCTCAGCTGCCATCCGCAGGGACTCGGAAGCTGCCTTTTCCCCCTCTGCAGCGATCACCTGCCAGGCAGGGGAAGAAAGGAGGTTTCTGTGAGTGAGGGGAGTGAGGGAGTTCTGTGACCGGGAGTGAGGTGGCACAGACTGTTACAGAGGGAGGTTGCCACAGCGAAATTCCCTGGGCCGGTGTGATTATAACTTTCTTGCTCTTTGAAGATCAAAGCATGTACTAGACCTCTTGATGCTGCCAAAAGTTTAGGAGCTCATGTCTAACGTGTTTTTACTGGGCCCATCAGAGGTCACACTTGGGCTCCCCTTGCTAGACCCAGCTCTTGAACAGGAATTAAAGAAAACATATCTTCCCAGAGCCATGTGCTTGTGTGGCATGTCCCAGGGACCTCAGATCAGGGCTGGGAAAGGAAGGAGGAATGCTTTGGAAGGAGATGAGAAGTATTCAGAGTTGGCATACCCGCACTTTGGCCTGTCTCTGGGCCTCTGCTTCCACAGCCAGGGACTGCCGGAGCTCAGCAGGCAGCTGCACGTTGTTGCTGTGGCAGGAAAGGAGAGGGATTAGCTGGGCTCTTGGCTCTCCTGGCAGCACTGGATGGTCAATCTGAAGCTTGGAATGGGCTCATCAGTCAGTCTCTGCAGAGCATTCTTTTATGTTCTTTGCTCCCTGGCTGTTCCTCTTTGCGTGCCTGACTTTAGCCTTCTACCTCCATTCCCATCCTTCTCTTTGAGCCTGGTTTTGCAGTGACCAGGACTGCATGATCACTAGGCAGCAGAGACATCTCTCTGTACCTCTGAGGCTCAAAGTTTAAGCTCACTCTGTGAGACAGCAGAGACTCCACTGGGAGACTGCTCTCAAGACAGGCACATGAATGTTCTGGTCACAGATTTATTCATTCACTGCTTGGCTCTCTCTTCCATGTCCCTGTACACGATGATTGAGTCCCACCTTTGTGCACAGACTCCTGAGTGATGAGCCCATCCCTCTCAAAGACCCTGGAGCCTTTGGTCTAGAGTGGGACATGGAGGTTTCAGTGCCTCCTGCACCTCGTGGGCTACCAGAATTGGGTGCAAACCCTGCCTGCAGCAGCAGTGAAATGGTGATGAGATCCCAGCTAAGGATCCTGCCCCGGCTGTCAGTGCAGGAGCAAGAACAGTCTGACATGTGGAAATTTTACATGAGGCTGAAAAGGGCGGGGAAAATAAGAAGGTGAGAGGCGAAACTCTGCCTTCTGCAGAATAGCTGCAGGGAGAGAGACAAAGGCAAAGCAGGAAGAGAAGCAAGCAGCAGCGAGTAGGATGGGTTCTTGCAAAGGGCCAGGGAATTCCCTTCTACTAGCATTTCCTACCTACATTTCTATCCTCTCCACTTTGATCCCCCAGCAGCCTGTGACTGCATCCAAAGCCACCTGTGAAGAGGAATATTTTTAGAGCATGGGGAGAACAGCAGCCCTGGCCTAGACTCCTTACAGGGAGTAAGACAAGGCACAGACATTAATTGCAGGACTGTGAGGCAGATTTATCAGGTTTTGTATGCTACTGTGCAAGACCCCTCAGAAATTAAATTACTGCCCTCACTTCCAATTTGTGTTTACTCTGGGGATTTGGGATGATTTAACTGGAGTCCACAGTGATTCCAAGTCTGGAATCCTTCTTCAAAGCAGTGTCTGTGACTCTGAGGGACTGACCACCCGAACGAGCTTCTTTGCAGAGCCTCAGTTCACCCCTAGCTCTGCTGTCCCCCTCCCCATGGAAGCACCTTGATCTCCTGGCTAATGTTTTTCCTCTCCAGCAGAAGCTCAGAGAAGGCTTGATGTGCCAGGAGGCGCTTCGTGGTGGTCTGCACCAGCAGCTGGATGGCACTGGAGATGCTGGTCAGGGTGGTGAGGAGAAGAGAGGCATTCTCCAGCCGGTAATAGCAGACAGCATCTATCTCCAGAGTAACCATGTCTTTGGTCACCACCTAAGAAGAAGACATTGGAGGAGATGGAGCTGGTTCTGGCAGTCCTAAGGTAGCACAGGAAAGCACACAGTTGAGAGAGTGATGAGGACTAACTGGATGGTTAAGTCATTGTAGCTTCCACCTCTGATACTGACTGATCTTGGGCAAACTATAAATACTCTGGATCTCAGAGGTTACTTTGTGATGGTTTTTTCGAACTTTTCTTCGCAAGGGTGGAGGTTGGAAGCAAAAGATCTAATGTTAAAGAGATACCAAAATTAATATAGAGGGGGGTGTCAGCCATACCTGATGGAAGGGGATCTCTAGGGTTTTGAGGCGGAGGTCTATCTTGTGATACGTGTCCAGACAGGGAAGAAAAAAGAAAAGGCCTGTGGGAGGAAGAGAAAGGCAGCTGATGATCATCAGAACCACAGAAATTGCCTCTCATGCTCTGGAAAACGGGAGGGTTTGGCATGCAGAACTAGAGCATGAAAAAGAGGAGCAACATGGCTGAGGGGAGCCGAGTAAACACCTTACCAGGTCCTTTGGCTCTGCCAGGAAGGAGATGCCCAAGTCTGAAAACAATGGCTCTCTCATACTCCCGCACTACCTGCAGAGGGAAACAAAAGGGAGGCTGGAAAGGAACAAGCAGGACTGGGAAAAGCAGCTTCAGAGGCATGGGAGGAAGTCTGTTCTGGAAAAGCCCTGCAAAGGGAGGACTTCAGCAGGTAAGAACTAGTGGTATCACTTGTCACTGAGTCCCTTTGCCCAGCATTGCTGGCTGAGCTTGTGTGTGAGCATCCCTGAGACAGCCCAAGACCTGGTGAGAGCAGCCCATGCTAGACCCACCAAGGGTTTCCCAGGATGAGGCCAGCATCTTGCTTCCTTAAATTAAAGGAAGTTAAAATTTTAAAATTAAAGGAAGTTAAAATTTTCCATGTTGGTTGTTTCCCTCCATGGGAACCGTGTGTGTGTGTATATATATATATATATATATATATATATACATATAAATCTGACAAAAATTAGAGGAAGAGGGAAAATCTGCTATTAGCTCTGAGATCAATCTCTCTTGAAACATTTTTAATTCAAAACCCATTTACCCAGCTGTTGGTTGCAGTGCAGCCCTCTCTGGCCTGAGAAGGCTGAGGATTATATTTGAAAGTGAATAGACTTGCAATTTGTTTTAAAAAAGAGAAACTTAAGCCCCTGTCTGCTGATATTGCAGCAGGATTACTTGATAGGCAGTGTTTGGACCCCTGTGCAGCCCTGTGCTGTAGCAACATGTGATAAAAGATAAATCAAAATTAATAATGAGTTGAAGAGGTGTAAATAGACCAAAAAAGTTTTATGCTCATGTCCAACACACGCTGAATCAGTGTGTGACATCCACATCAGATACCAGATACCGAGAGAGGCCCCATGGCTATTCTTACCTTCATGCAGAACCAGACAGAAATGGGAAAGGTCATTATGATGAACAGGAAAGACAGGATGGTCAGAAGCCACTCACAGATGCCCAGACCTGGAGACTTTACACCTAGGGAGAAATCCAACATGACTGTGTTAGGAGAGGACTGCTCCCAAAATACTGATAGTCTGACAAGTGCCTGCACACACAAGCTTCAGTGTTGCCCTTTGCCTGGACTTGGTGGATGTGAATCACTTGTCACTCTCTGGAGATGAGTTAAGGAACAATGCCTGGTCCAGGTGGCCAGGAGCTGTGAGGATGGAGGGGCAGATTTTGTCTCCACTTTACCGACAAAAACTGAGCCATGCTTCTCCATAGTTGCTTGACTAGAGGGCAGCCTTTCTCTTGAAGAATTGGGGCTACCAAGCAGTGTTGAAAGGCTTCGAATGGGCAACTTGGCTGAGCTGGGATTCCTGAAACTAATCTGGAAAGATGAGCTAAAAGTAAAGACTGTAAATAAGAGAGAGCTTTCAACATGCACAGCCTGAAGTGCCCTTCCCTATCAGGGCATTTCATGTTGCTTTGGAATAGGATTTTAGTTGCATCTCATCTCCCTAATGCAGCGGGATAAAGCCACTGGTGCCACTGAACTCTCCCTGTGCTCTACAGCAGTCACACCAAGGTGCTGGGGGCTGACTGGGGTGATCAGCCCCAGATGAATACTACCTGTTACATCTCCCCAAAGGGAGTGTGGATCATCTTGCTTTGGCTGCCCTTTGTTGTGCTCCTGTCTGAAGTAAAATTCAGCAGGTATGGCATGAAAATCGACATATTACTCCGGGATACACTAAAAGCCAGAGAGTGGACCATGATTTCCAGCAGTGAAGTTGGCATCCCTCCCACTCTGAATCCCTTCTAGCCCTTCCATCCCTGCCCCTCTGCCTTTGGAGGTCTCTGCAGAACCACCAGGTCCTGAGAGAGGTTTGGATCCCAAGAACCTGCATGATCACTAGAGCTCCACAGCACCACTCACTAGCTGTGATTCCTGTAACTGAGGCAGAAAGACATGGTTGTGCAAAACTAGTTGTCAGAGAGCCAGGAGCATGTCTGAACCTTTGTGTCACTCCAGGGCAGCAGAGTTGCTGGCATGGGAGTGCACAAGTGATGCTGGCTCCTGTAATACACGTCTGCCATGCCCTGGTGATGCTGGGTCCAAAGAGGCCCAGACACCTTGCCAAAAGACTCATGATGCTCCCTTCTATCATGGCAGGCTGGGAATCTGCCTAACAAACATGTGGAGAGGAGCTGCTCTTAAAGATTATCCAGAAGGGGAGCTGCGAGCGTGGACCTTAAGGGTAGCTCCTCCCTGCAGTGAGGTCTTTTGGGCTGTGAACTGGCATTAAGGCTAATGCTGTCCACTTGAAGAAGGGGAAGAGAAAAGGAAGAGAACAGAGCTGGGAGGCTGGCTGGAGTCTCCCATGTTTTGTCCTGAGGATAACCACATCTGTGATGACACCGTGCAGAGAGCAGAGTCATACTGTGACCCACACAACAGCAACGAGCCCACACTTTCCCAAGCCCTTCCCTTCTTATAAGCCATACCTTCCTCTTGCTGCTCGCTGTCCAGCAATGCCATTGCCTCCACTTCTTCCTCAGACACCACCTCATCCACATCCACCACCGTGGAGGTGTGCACCCTGCCATCAGTCCCCACAGTGCTCTTGGTCTCCTTTGCTTTCTCCTGCTTTATGTCTCCCCTTCCTTTGCTGCCTTCTCTGCTGCTCTCCCTCTTCTCTCGTTTGCTCTGTGTACCCGGGGACTCTCTACGTCTTCTATGAGACTCCCTGGAAGAGCTCCGAGCCCTCTTATCCATCCTCATCTGTGCCAAGGGACCCACAGCTGCCTGTGGGAGCAGAAAGAGTATGTGCTTGAATTTATTACCACAGGCAGGGGAGGAGAGAAGGGGAGGTGTCACATCAAGGAGGCTCGTTTCAAGTTCATCGGGGCTTGTCAGCTGTAATGGACAGTGAAGCGAGCGAGGTGTTTCCAGCTGCTCGGCTCTCATCACACCCTGCTGTGGAGATGGGAAGGAAGGTTAAATCTGAACATGGACCCCAGGAGGACATTCTGTTTGCATCCTGCTTTTGGGAATAAAGTACAATCAGAAGCACTCAGATGATTTTAGTAGATGATTTCTGCAAAGTTGTTGAAAAGCAATCTGAAAGTAACTGTCAGATGCGTGGCCCCAAAGACCTCAAATGGTGAGAGTGGCCCAGAATTGACACCAGGGTGAAAAACCTTTGCTGGTGAGACCAGTGGCTTACTCAGGAGTATTTGGAGTGGGTGTTGCAGCAAATGTCTGGGTGAATAGCATCTCACACTGCTCTGCTCTCCAGAAGCCCTTTGGAGGGACACTGGCAGCAATCCCCTTCTCTCCAGGATCACCTCACATTTTTGTAGGGTGGGAAATTAACTGGTCCAGTTCAGCCATGAACTTTCCTGAAAGGATGCAAAACATGGTGGCCATTCCTGGGATAGAGCTGTTGAATCTAAATTGCCAAAAGAGTTTGTGCCTAAATGCCTTCCTAGCTTTCCACAGAAGGAGCGTGGCAGAGGAAACGTAGGAGCCTTCTCTTTTCATGCTGCTCAGCCTGTGGTGACATCTGCAGAAACCTCTGGAGGAAGGTTTAAAACACTTTTGAAGTGTTTAAAACACTTTTGACATGTTTTAAAGTAACTGACTGTATTAAAGAAACCAGCACCTGGCCAGAAATCATACTACAGGCAAGACACAGCTGGGACACAAGGCAGGGCAGTGCTGAGCTTGGGGATTCCCAGTCTGTAGTGTGGAGGAGTAGCTGGAGGGAGCTGGGAAGCTGGCTGGGGATGTGCTGCTCTTGTTTTTTCACAGATTCCTGTTTTATTGGAGACCTGTGGGCCCACACGGAGTCAGGATATTGCAAGCAGGGAGGGCAGGAGCACCAGCTGCCTGTTTTCTCTGCTCTGATGTGCTGGGTGCCTTGTCAGCAAGTCACCAGGGAAGTGATGGATGGAGAGGGCTAAAGGCAGGAGAAAAGTTGGGTGTAAATGGGGTGTAATTAATAAATTTATACAGGGTATATACTTTGGAAGTGCTCCAGAAACCTTTTGCACTTGGTGTTTATCACTTGGCCAACACGGGATGGGGAGAGATGGTCTCCAGCTGCTGAAAGGGCAGGTGGTGTTTTAAGCAGTAGCAGCAAACAGCAGCTCAGGTCTGGTCTTGGATTCCTGTTGGCATCTCATCAAAAGCACTGTGGCATATTTAACACCTCCAAACCTGCAACTTGCTGGTTTTGTTTGATGTTTTATTCAACCAGTGGGTCCCAACTCCACCATCCCTGGAGGATGTTTTTGGCTGCTCCCTTGAAACAGGGGACATGCTCTGGGAGCACATGCTGATGGGTTTGCAACCTTTGCTGTCCCAAAATCTGCAACCTCAGCTCCTGTTTTATTCTGAAATGTATTGCTGTGTGGAAATCAGCTGTGCTGTTGAGAGGGAAGTCTGTGAGCCCTTAGGAAACAGCCACTGCACCACACTTTTCCACACTCTGTGGCCTTGGGAAAGTCAGTGTCTCCACTGTGGATTTTCCACTCAGATGAGACAAAAAATACAAGACTCCTTACAGTACAAAACTCTTCTTACAAAATACAGGACTCCTCTTAATAATAGTGGGACACTGAGGTGCTGGAACAAGTCCAGAGAAAGGCAATGAAGCTGGGGAAGGGTCTGGAACACAAGTCTGATGAGAAGGGGCTGGGGGGGGCTCAGCCTGGGGAAAAGGAGGGTCGGGGGGACCTTCTCATTCTCTACAACCACCTGAAAAGAGGTTGTAGCTGGGTAGGGGTTAGTGCTTTCCCCCAGGCAACCAGGGATAGGACAAGTAGACACAGTCCTAAGCTGGGCCAGGGGACATTTAGGTTGGACATTAGGAAGAATTTCTTCACAGAAAGGGTGACTAAACATTGGAACGGGCTGCCCACGGGAGGTGGTGGAGTCGCCATCCCTGGAGGTGTTTAAGCAAAGACTGGGTGTGACACTCAGTGCCATCGTCTGATTGACAAGGTGGTGTTTGGCCACAGGTTGGACCCGATGATTTTGTGAAGTCATTTTCAACCCAATCAATCCTGCAGTTCTGCGACACTTCACGTGGTTTTTTTACCTTTTTTTTTTTTTTTTTTTTTTCTTAGAAGGCGGGAGCAGCGCCTCCGCGCAGGTGGAATCCCCTCCCGCCTCAGGGCCGAGGGAGCGGCAGCCGCTCCCCCTCAGCCGCTCCGCAATTGCGGCCGGGGCGGGGAGGCACCGCCCCGCCCTCGCGCCCCGTAAAGGCGGGAAGGGCGGCGCGCGTGCGCGTCGGGGAGGAGGGAGCGATGGCGTCGTGAGTGTGGGACCCGCGGGAGGGCGGCGGGTGTCCCGGGATGGGGCTCAGGGATGACTGGGGGGAACAATGACCCCCAGGCTGAGGGGCACAGGGGAGGACTATGAAGAGCACCGAGCCCCTCGGGTCGGCGGGGGTTTCCTCGGGCAGCAGTTTGAGGGCGCAGGGTTTCTGGAGCGGCAGAGATTGTGGAGGGCAGGAGTTTAGGGGTGCACTAAGCTCCAGGGGCGCTGGTGAGTGAATACAGGGATTGATAGGTAGTGGGCTGGTGAACCTGCTGCCCGCTCCCCCGTCCAGCTCTCGATGGGAGCGAGTCAGAATTCCACCAGGTTTTGAGCAGCTGTGGCGGTGCAAGTTGTCCTCTGCTGAATTGCGTTTCCCCTTTAGCGCAGACACGGCGAAGCAGGTGCAGCTCATGGAGCTGCTGAAGAAGGAGGTGAGAGCAATGCTGATAGCTGCCAAAGAAGGCCTAACGCCGGCAGAGCTGGAGGAGCAGTACATGGCCATGGTCTGCAAACCTCTGCCCCTCCAAGACCTGGGCTTCCAGTCCACCTTGGAGCTGGTGAGACATATGCCTGAAGTTGTCCGAGTCTCTTTTTGTAAGAATGGCACCCTTATCCTCAAAGGTGAGGTTTTGTTGGGTGGAGGAGTTGTCTGGAACCTCATACTGGTGTGAAGTGATGCCCTGTGTCACATGCCTGTTTCTCATTCACCTCTGATTAACTTCTTGTCTTTGATATTTCTTCCCTGGTTTTGATCTGCCTTTTAACACTTTCTTTCCTTCTGAGAAAATCACCCAGGCTTCTAGTTATTTTTGTACATTTTTACATTCTACACTTAGTTTAGAAACTGAGGCAGCATTTCCTATGGGTACACTAGAGCTGTTAAGCATCACTTTTCCTGTAAATGCAGTAGAGTAGAAGCCAAAACCAGGTATGAGGCCTCTCAAAAGAAGCTATAAATGTTTCCCTACCTGATTCCATGGGAAGTTTAGACTGTATCAAAGAACCTTTTTAATTTTCTTTGGAGAGGATTTGTGTAAAACAATGGTAGGTGCAAAGAATTGATTGGGAAGGGTGAAATGGTTGGGGGCTTTTTGCATGCTACAGTTAAGACCAGAAAAAATTGTTTAGAAGCATGGAAAAGACCTGGGCTGCTCTCTGAGGAGACCTTGCCTGGGCATGGGAGTGCTCTGTAGTGGGAGTTTACTGTGATTCTTCTTTCCCAACAAAACTCTCAGCAGGTTTTGTTTGTGACCCTGCATCCAAGAATTTGGCCTGCCTTCCTACCTGGTGTGAGCTTATAGGGATGAGGGTTCAGACTGGTTGTTGGCTTCTAAAAAGGGTTTTGGTCAGTTTACTGCTGGAAATCGGCCATGATTTAGTTTGATTGCTTTTGAAGAAAACACCTGCTTCTGAAAAGAGGGGGGGAGAGAGGAAAGAAAGGAATGAAGAGGAGCTTTGCCAGTGCAGAGCTTTTAGTAGTTCATTGTTTTTGTTTGTGTGTTTGTTTCATTCTGTTGTAGCCATTGCAGATGACAGCACCAAAGGCATTGCCAAGCTGGTTGCCTGCCAGAAGGGAAGGACATGTACTAAGGCATGGAAGAGAACTCATCTGAAGGCAAATGCTGCTTCTCCCTGTATGAACTCTAAGAACCCACAACGTTCCCCTCTGAGAGCCAGGACTCCCATCCTGCCAGCGACAGTGAAGGCTGAGCTGCAGGACCTGCTGAGCTCCTCACCTCTTCTGCTCCAGGACTTGGACAAGGCCTTCCTCAAATGCTTTGGCCGGGCGTTCCCGTACAGGCAGTACGGATTTTCTTCCGTGCTTGAAGCCCTCAGGAGCGTGTCTGATTTCATTGTGGTTGAGCAGACAGAGGCAGGTTCTTTGCTGGTCCTGAGGCAGTACCTGGCAAATGAGGCAGAGCAGGAAGAGGTGCCTCAAGGTGAGGCACAGGACGAAGAGATGCTGCGAGGTGAGGGGGTGTGTTTGACTGAAAGCACCTAGTAGCTCTTACAAGCTCTGTAGCCAAGCAACTATGTTTCAGGTGGCTCTCTCTGTATTTCCAGTTGCTGTAGTAGTCCAGGTTCCCCCAGGTTTTAGCACAGAAGAGCTGTTGTGTGCTGCAGAAGCAGCTGTCACAAGGCAGTTGTCTTGGTAGCTGAGAGTTTAACTGGAATTTTTCACTGTGTTGCCGCTGTTTTTTGATGTGAGGTAAAGGAAGAGATGTTTAGCCTTTTCAGAGAATGAACTTTCTGAGTGTGGGTGTGTGTAGGACTGGAATTTCTAGTCATCCCTTGCAGTAGGTAACAAAACCAGAAGGATCTTCTGGATATCTGCTCTGTGGGCTGCTGAAGCCTTTCTGATATTCTTTTTGAGACAACACTAGCCTGAAAGGCACAGCTGCATTGTTCCACAAAAGAGACAAGACTGCAGATACCTTAAGTGTTCTCATAAAACCTACAGTAGAGGGTGGAAAAATCACAGAGAGTTACTGACAAATTCATGGCTTTTCGGGGGGAAAATTAATTCTGGCATCATTCTAGCAATGGATTTTAGCACTTGGCATGCTTTTAAGAGCAAGCAATTGTTTTGGTTTGTTTCAGCTTATGAATACAGTGAATCCTCATGAATGTAGTGGCTGTGAACGCTACAAGAAATGAGGAAAACACCACCAGTGTTTTCAGATGTTTTCTCTTTCTGCTTAATATGCTACGCTGCATCAGTCCAATCAGTAAGAATAACAGCCAAAATGTCATCTTTGCAGCTGAGATGCCTCCTTTGGAACCCATCTGTGAGACAGATAACTTCCACCAGGCAGCACTTCATCAGAAGTGGGAGCCAGTGGAAACACAAGCAGTAGATCTGGGTGATCGCCTGGAACAAGTAAGTGATGGACAAGTGATCTGTAGATTTTTTGTGTCTTATTCAAGTGGGTGATAACTCTTTTTACTGTCTTTGTTGAGTTTGCATTGTTGATGCACTGTTTCCATCTACACTAGTTCAAAGGAAATAATGTTTTCAGCAATAAGAATAATACAAAATTGACAGCTGTGCTAACAGCTCACTCATACAAATCTGTCTGGAGTAAGAAAAGAACAAAGCTTTTATGTTTTGTTTGTTTTTGTCCTTGGGAAATAGCTCTAATGTGAAAGTGGGATGCATTTATGCCTTCTGTCACTTCTGAGTCATTTTCAGATAGTTTTCCTCATTCAGTCATGTACTTTTTTGTGGTCATAAAACATAGAAATAACATCTTTTCAGTAAAATCTAACAAAGAGGTGGGTTTAATTTGGTTTTGGTTTGTTTGTGGGGTTTTTTTTTGTTGTGCTTTGCTTTTTTAGCAACAACCATTTACTACTTTTATCTAAATATGTGACGTGACTTCAATTCGTCTCCTTTATTCCTTTTAGGAATATGAGCAAGGTATTTTTGTTGTACCCCTCTTTACACTGGAGGGAAGGAAGAGAGAGTGTGTGAAAATGAACGCTTCTATCACAGGGAAAGTTTGGATCTAAGTTTGTGCAATTTGTTGGGATTCTCTGATATTCAGTAATTCACAGGGCCCTGGGAAAACAGAACTATCCTTTTTAACTTAATGGAAAGGCCAGTTGTGTGTGATCAGTGTGTGATGAGACATCTGAGTGCCACCTTCCTCTTATCCCTTTGTAGCCTCAAGATTGTCAGCAGTTGCTACCAAACAAGCTGACACTGACTGAAGAAATCCTCCCAGATGCTGTTCAGGACAGAAGCCTTTGCAGTTTACCACCTCTGAAGAGAAGGTCCTTGGTGGGAGTCATCGTGGAGTTCGTCGTCTCTCCTACCCAGTTCTACATCCACATCTGCGGCAGGGAAACATCCCACAAACTGCAGGATCTGATGTTTGAGATGAGGTGGGAGCATGTTGTGCCAATGCAGTGCTGCTGCCTCTGGGGTGTGTGTTTGTGTTGAGGGAAGAGGGCACCAGCTGTTGGTGATGGTCAGTGCTGGCTTCATTACTTGGTAATTGGATGCAGGTGCTGTACTCAAACTCATCGTGCTTATCCATTCCTCTTAACTAACAAGCAGTGAGTGTGTTCAATAGCAAAATAGTCTTAGGTTGTTCTGGACTTTCAAAAGCCTGGAAAGATTATGGAGAGGATCTTAAAGGGTTCCTTTGCCTTGTACTACTGTTGCTAATGTGCTCAGTTAAAGCTTTTATTTCCATTTCTAACACTTTGAGCCAGTACTCCGGAACTTGGTTCATAGGAAACAATGACATGTAAAGGTAATGGTAAAAAAATTAATGATTAGAATGACTGTATTTAGCCTCTGATTAATCCCCATTAATTAACTTTTTGTCGGACTCCAGGCATATTATTCAAATATTTAAAGTTTGGGTTTGAATTTTTTTGTTGCCATTGCAGTTCAGGTGTGGGAGAACAGAGCTATAAAGGATCTATTGAAACAACTCCTGAAAATTCATGTCATGGGGACTTCGAAAAATCAGGATTCTTTTGATGCCCCGTGTATTTCTTCTTGTTCATGTCCTGCATCCTACTAAGCAGAGTTTCTCCCTATGATCTTTTGCAGACACCTTTACTCCCATAAACTTGTCTCTGATAAATACATCATGCCTGACTCTGCGGTACGGCCTGGACAGCTCTGCTGTGTCATGGTCTCCAAATGGTGGTACCGTGTTATCATCCACCGTGTGATCAGTGACCAAGAAGTGGAGGTGTTCTATGCAGATTATGGACACCTCCAAATTGTCCAGAAGTCTTGGCTGAGATTCCTCAAGTAAGTAAATTACACGTGGGCGGCGGAACAGCTGAGGTTGGATTAGACTTCCGGAGGGCATCCTGTCCAAGCTCCCTGCTCAAGTGGGGCTGTCTGGAATAGACTGCCCAGGCCTTGTCAGGATGGTTTCTGAATGTTTCCAAGGTTGGAGACTTCATGACCTCTTTGGGCAAACTGTTTCAGAGCTTGCTCTCTCTCATGGTAAAAATGCCACTTTCCAGACAGCTAGCCCCAGGTGTGTGCTGGTGTGTGGTGGTGTTCCTCTCCAAGTGCAGGACTTTGTTGAACTTTATGAGGTTCCTGTCTGCCCATTTCTATCCTGTCGAGATCCATCTGGATGGCAGCCTGACCCTCTGGGGTATCAGCCACTCCTGCCAGTTTTGTATCATCAGTAGACTGAGGGTAGACTTGCCCAGGTCAATAATGAAGATGCTGAGCAATGCTGGACCCAGCATTGACCCGTGGGGTACACTGCTAAATCCTTTCCTGTTTCTGCCTTCACTCCTCAGTCTGTGCTCTTGCTGCTTTCTGTCACCTTGGGGCAAGCTCTCTAATCCCCCTTCCTGTGTTCCATAAATGGATATAAACATTCTCCTGAAGGGACATCAGTCCAAGTGGGACATGTTTGCGGTGCCAGAGGTACTTGTTCTCTGCACTTCAGCACATTTTCCATATTTGCATCTTCCCCCTCATTTGCCTTTCTTCATGCCTGGCTTTTGGCATTCTTTGGTTCAAGAGTCATTACTCTCTGTCCCTAGCTTTGTCTCCACAAAGAGTCCTGATGGGAACATGCTTGGGCCAGGGAATGTGTAAGGTAGCAGCTGTTACTGCTCTGCCCATTCTCTGGATATGGAGTGTTTTCCAAAACTGCTGTTAGGTTTTAGTCATAAGCACACAGTCCAGTGTATGCCTCTCTATTCCTAAGCTGATATTAAAACCCAGAAGAGGAGAGAGTTCTGCTCTGCTGCTGATTTTTCCCTATTTTTGCAGTAATGGCTTTGCTTTGTATCGTAGGTGGCAGTACTTGAAGCTCCCTGCTCAGGCCATCCCGTGTTCCTTGGCATGGGTAAAACCTGTGGAGGTAAATGTTCACATGCAGTTTTGTTTTATTGACATATGTATAAGAGTTACCAAATAGAAGTTGTCTTTTTCTCCTGCTAAGAGCAGGCATTTGGATGAATTCAGGTCCTGTTGATATTTACAGCAGAATTGGTACTTCGTGTTCAGCAGAGTGTGACTGGGTAAGTCTCTGCTGAGCAAGCAATCACCCTTCCAATACTTTCCTTACAATCAGAGCATTCTTGCTTATATTATTGCAGAAACTGTTAAACTGCTGAGCAGACCTGTTTCTTGTAGTTCCCCAGGGTCCTTCAGAAGCCTTGGTAGCTCCAGCCCTCTGTTTTCAAAAACTCTTCTGTGACAGAGCTTTAAGTGCAGTCAGCACAGCCAAAGAGTTACAAATAACTCATAAATTTCCTCTGTGGTGGGAAACCTTTTGGTCAAGAAGCAAAAGTACAATCTCTGAAGGAAAGCACATGAGCAGAGTTGCTGCCTCTGTGTGTTTTAAAGATGCTACTTTAAAAAAGTTTCCTCTGGGTTTTGAGAGTTAATCACGATTTTCATTGCGGTGAGGCTTAGCAGCTTCTTAATAACTTCTGATACTTCTGACATCTGTAAAATCCCATGATTCCAGGAATTAAAAGAACAAAATAAACACCAAACTCAACTGTATTTTAGGCAGTTTTGATAAAATCACTGGCGAATGCCATTGGACTGTGTTTGGAAGTGGGTATTTAAGGTAAAAGGGCGATCCCAGTGTACCCAGCATTGCAGGCTTTGGGAGTAGTTTGGTTTAGTTCTGTGCTGGGAAGCTGGTCTGCCTGACTTTCCTGTGTTTGTCACTGGTCTGGCCTGGCTCAGTTGCCTTTTGACAAGTGCCCTCCACCAGGAAAAGTCTCAGGTGGTGGACATTGGCCTGTTTATAGTAACTTCATGTCCTTGTTTTCTCCTTCAGGGTACGTGGTCTCCTGCAGCAACTCTCCTGTTCAAGAATCTCTGTGGCTTCAAGGAGCTTGTGGGCGTTGTGGATGAATATGTGGATGGCGTTCTGCACCTCTTCCTCTGTGACACATCCACCAAGGAGGATGTCTACTTCCACTCTGTCTTGAGGGATATGGGATATGCTGATGTCTGTGGAGAGAACATTCCTTCCCAGGTCAGGAGGGAGGCATGTGCTGCTGAAAGGAAGGGCAAGGAAAGGACCCCTGTAATGGGAAGATCTTTACCTTGAAGCAAGTAGCTTTGTGAAGAGCAAACTGGTATTCCCTGCTTTCCTGTAGCTTACCATTTGTGGCTGCAACCCACAGTGTGTAAGTCTATGGTGAGAGCTTGCTTTTTGGTTAAGGTGGAATCTGATGATACAGCAGAGATGTTCTGGTTTAGCAGAACAAATTATTTCCACTGTCTTCTGGCAGTGGATGAGAAATTTTGCTGCTGGCAGGAGGGGAGTTGATTTTCCTAGGAAGGCCATTTCTGCAAGAATTTTGAGCTCACTTGTGGGTGTTGTGCTTCTCCATAAAACCTACTAGAGGTCTGCTGAATCGAATCTGTTTTATTCTTTGTGGTGGTTACAACATGGGCTTTTCTCCTGTCCTGGTGTGTTTTTTATTTGCTCCTAGGAATTCAAGGAACTGAATCCTTTGGCCTTGTATGTTCAGCCCAGTGGAGAGCAGGAGAATGCTGAACTGGTGGAGCCAGACCTTTGCTTACAGGAGGAATCTCTGGTTGCAGATAGTGAAACAACACCCTCAAAGCTGGATGGGGCTGAGCTGTGTGACCAGGTGAGAGTTGGCTGTGGCACAGCTATTGTTCCATGAAATCAGCTCCATGTGGCTGAGAGGTGGGTGACCATCCCTGAAATGTAAGTTTAATTTGAATTCTTAACCAAAAATGCAGAGGGGCTTCCTCTGACTCAGTTCCTGCCTCCTTGCAGAAACTCCCTCTGTCATTGCCACCACTGGTTCTGCGTGGGGCTGCTGAGAGATGAGCCAGCTGTTGATTGCTTTCCTAAGACGTGGTGCTTTGTATCTTGTAATCTATCCCTCTTTTCAGCTTGCTGTGCAGGAAAAACTGCCCTTTGGCCAAGGGAACTAGGGGTTTGTTGTTGTGTAGTTTTGTTGGTGTGTTTTTTTAATCATCCAGTTGCTGACATTCCAGTTCTTTGTAAATTTTGAGAGATAATAAAGATCAGGGCAGCTAATGAACTGATTGTGCACTAATTGCACCCTCTCTTGACTTTTTTTTTTTTTTAATGTACATTTGCAGACACCTCATTCTCTTGGAGAGTCCTCCGTGCCTGCTGTCTTAGTCAAGTCAGCGGAAGATCTTTATACCTCCTTTATTTACTCCAAGCAACAAGCAGAAATGAGGCAAGATGACCCTGATCAGATAGAAAGATTTTTGAAGCAAGGCCCAACTTTCTGAAGCTGTACATCCTGCTGTTCTGCTCATGGCAATGCCATTCATGCTGGACACCCCTAACAGTACGGGTAGATTTGTCAGTCAGAGTTCACACAGCAGGAAGCTGAGCAGTCTTACCATGCCATGAGTTTTGCAGTCCCTGTTGGGTATCCTAGGGCTGGTGCTGCTGGAACAGATGGACATGTTGGTGTTTCTGTGGGCTGGAGATGCCACAGTAATAAATGACTGGATGCAGTGCATCGGTTTGGCCTTTGTGCAGCAAAATGGATTTCTAATTGTTTAATGGGAAGAAATGAATTGAGGGTTAGTTCTTTCATTGCTGGTTTTTGTTGTCTTTTCTAGACTTTCTGCTGCTTTCATGCAGAAGTCTTTTTTTCTCCACTCCATGCTGTGATCATTTCATACTGAGTCTCCCAGTCTCTCAGCTGTAAGGGACTAAACCATTTTGTAAATCCTGTGAGGTCCCTGTGTGGGTGTTTGTCTTCCATCTTCCAAATGACGAAAGAATTTACAGCACCCCTACGAGAGTTGCTCGATTTACAAGGTGGATTAAGTGCCTTGGTGAAGGCAATGGATTTTTGTGCCTTGGAACAGAGCTGTCTGCCTTCTCTTTGGAGTTCCCTAGACACAAGCTACCGATTTCCCACTTCTGGAGAGATGGAGGTGGAGCAGCTGGGGGACAGGGAGAGAGGTCCTTGGGTTGTACCATGTCCAACTCGTCAAATAGGTGTGCAGTAGCAAGTCCTCTTGCCATGATCTGGTAACATCCAGCAAAGGGGATTTCAGTCTAAACTGGAGCTCCTGGATTTGCCAGTGTAGATTTGATCTTTCTTTTCTGCGTCCTTCCTGTTGCAGGTGAAGAGAACATGAAGAATGAAGACCTTCCCAGGAGTTGGCCTCTGTGGAGCCAACCTCACAGACTCCATGTCCCTCCTGCCACACTCTCTGCAGTGTTGGCAGCTGCACGATTGGCCACTTCCCATGCCCACTTCCAGTGGCTCCCCAGCCTAGGAAGGCAGGTGTGAAAAGAGGGGAGAAGCTGGAGCTGCTGCTGAGGAAGGCTGCTGGGAGCAGCACAGGCTCTCTCTATGACCATGCTGTTGGGTTGTTTTGGTTTTTTGTTCACAAACATTTAATCCCTTGAAAAACTTTTTGGCTCTGATGTCTCAGGTGGACTAGGTGATCTTTAAAACTCTCTTCCAACCCAAACCGTTCTATGATTCTGTTTTTTTTAATTTCACCATTTTGGGTTTGGTTTGGGATGTGGAAGTCCTAAAAATGCGATAAGTGTTAATTTTACTTTCAGGAGAATAGTTTGGGTTTGTATTTTTAATTTCAGTGAGATACTTTATTTTTGTTGTACTGGTGGTCTACTGAGTTACTGCTCTTTAATATGGTGGTTCAGGAAAACATCCAAGTGTAACATTGTGTTATATATCCTTTAAGTTTAGGAGAGGGAAACTGGCTGCCTGTCCCTCCCTCCCTCAGTCCATGAGCAGTTTTGATGCTGGTTTTTAAGACAGTGGGTGCTCTACACACTCCTTGCTCTGAAGAGAGCTGAAGAAAGCTTCCCCAAGAAGAAAGTGCTGTGATTTTTTTGAATGCCATGTATACAAAGCATCAGGAATTTCATCTCACATGTAAAATAAAATCTGTAAAGAATCTAGCAAGCAAAAGCTTGAAGTGTGACATTGTCCATGTTTATATAGCTTTGCGCCTGTGGCAGGTAATCCTGATGAGTTTGAGGTTGTTAATGCAGAAAAAAGCAGTGAAAACAGAAGGGCCCTGGTTAGGAATGCTGGCATTCAGCTGGTTTACAGGTCCCTAGACTGTCCCTCAGGGCTTCAGGGCCTTCAAGGGCCTGATTGGATTAGGTGATCTTTAAAGCTCTCTTCCAGCCCAAACCATTCTATGATTCTGTTGTTTTAATTTCAGCATTTTGGGTTTGGTTTGGGATGTGAAAGCGCTCAAAAAAGGAAATGTAGGACTTGTTAGAAAGCAACTACTGGGAAAGCTAATGAAGGAGCTGAAAGCAGAATGGTGAAGAGCAGGGGCTGTCCCACCCAGTTCAGGGGTAGCCTGACTTCTCTGGTGCCATGTTTGAGCCAGGGGGTTCATTGCACATGTTTGTCATCCATCCCCTGTAACAGAGCTGATGTTGCTTGGGGGTCACCCCCTCTGCTGCAGGACCCCTGTTTGGTTTCAGGGAGGTGAGAACTGGGGCTAGGGTGGGGTGTCCCGAGGAGACACCCTCCTTGGGCTGCAGCAGGGGCTGGAACCCAGAGGGGCTGTCACCCTGTCCTTGCTGCTGCTGGATCACTGCTAGATGGCAGCCGAGGCCAGCACTCAGCTGCTCAGCTCCCTGCAGCCTAAAACTCCTCCTCCCTGGGGGTCTGGGAGGGCAAGGGAGATGAGGAGCTGAAGAAGACTGGTGAGTGAGCAGTGCCCCCATTCCTGGCTGGGGCTGTCTCTGTCCGCACTCGTTGCCTGGGGTGTGGCGGGGGTGTAACAGGGAACTTTGGGGATGGGTCCCACTGCTGCTTGGTGAGGGCTGTCCCAAGGAATTGGAGATTAGGAGATGCCGTTGGGGATCTGGAAGGGGATGTGTGGACACTGGGAGCTTAACATGTGTGCAGAAAGGGAGCAGCGTTTCCCTTCCCAGAGCAGTTTGGCTCACATTCCTCGTACCCAGCAGGCCCCTGTTTGTACATTTGTTGCCTAAGGCAGTGGAAAAAGAGAAAGATGCCTCAGGGACTGCAAAGTGATGCTGTATTCATGTCCCTGCTCCTGGGCATTGCTGTGCCAGTGCCAGGCGGTGGGGAGGGAGAGGTGGCTGTGCCAGGCATCAGGGTAAACCACCTTATCAATTTGGGGGGAACCCAGCCCCATAGAGGTGTCTGATGGAAGGATTAAGGTGCTCTGCAGATGTCATCTTCCTACTGGAGGGGTCAGGAGTGCCTTCCCCATCCTCCCTGAGCAGCATCTCCGTGGAACACTGGGTGGAACACTCCCTTTCACTGGAGTGCCCGGTGTGGGTGCCCTTCATCCCAAGGTGTGTGTGTGTAAAGGGGTCCTGCTCCTCCAAAGGAGCTTGGGGTGGAGCTGCTTCCCTCTCCTTTGCCCCTGGTTTCCCCCTTCCCCATAGCTGTGGGGCAGCTGTGCTGCCAGCAGAGGTTATCGACTGGGAGTCCTCGGGGCGAGAACCAAAATGTTTAGAGAAGATTAAAAATTGAAAGGCTTTGCAGCTCTCCCTAAAAGCTGGGGTTAAGCAACACACCGGCGAGGTGTGTGCTCAGGGGACTCACTAATGGACTCAGGTGATGCCAGGGGTCTGGGGTCAGCCCTGGCAGGTGGATGGAGCTGGGGCGGGTGGCTCTGCTCCCCCCTGGGGTGGTGGGAAGCAGGTGATGGAAACATGGTGTCCCTGTGGCTGGGGCCATGTATGTAAAAGCAGAGCCAGACTTGGACTGCCTCAGGAAGGATCCTGGGGTGTGGGTGAGTCTGGAAACGGTGAGGAGTGGTGCTCTGGGCAGGGATTTTGTTTTGAGGGGTATGTTTATGGGAAAGGTTCTCCTGGCACCTGCAAGCAGCTGCCTGGCCGTGGTGGTAATCGGGTGCTTTGAGTTCTAAACGGGCTGTCAGGAAGTGTTTGGCTGGGGAGGAGGATGGAAGGTGACAGCTCGCTTTGGATGAGCACAGTGCTGCAGAGGTGGCCAAACACCTCCCTCACGGTGCTCTGGGTTGCAGGAGGGCTGGGCAGAAGCTTAGGGTACCCAGGCTAAATGCTGGGGACACAGAGGTCCGAGGCTGGCCCTGTGGTGGTCTCTGTGACTGGTACTATCTCAGCGAGGCTGAAATTTTCCAGATTCATGCATCAGCCCATCCCTCCCCACCCCTCTGCACTTTTGAGTCAACCCATGCTCTGGAACAAGGGGTTCAACTGAGCAAATCATTTGGACTTGAAAACCAAAATTGAGTGCTTCTGACCCTAAAAACATTTGTCTTTTTTATTTTTAGATGTGGGTTTTTTTCAGATGGAAATTGAATCGGTTCCTGGTTTGGGGAGGATAAAAGTGCACTCAACCCTGCATCAGATTGTTTCACTTGACCCACAAGTAAATGCTTTTCTTTCCTCTGACCTGGAAGGATTTCTTTTTCTTTCCATTTGGCAAGAAAAACGGGAAAGCCAATTCTTGGTACAGGTCACTGCAAAATAAGGTCTGGAGCTGGAGCTTTTCAGCCTGAGTGCTGTGCCAAGACCCGTCAGCTTTCCCACTGGTCCCTGGAGTGGCTCCCTTTTTCTTGCAGTAAAAAGCCCTGGTTTTCCCTTGCATTTTGCTGGGAGCAAATAACTACCAGGCAGGAGAGCAGCCTCTGGCTGCTGGGTTTTGGATGAGCAGAGATGGGGATGGTGCTTGTGCCTTGCTGGATTTTTGGAGGGTGACTTAGAGGCCACCCCTGGGATGGGTCACGCAAGCTGACCAACACTTCATCTCTGCAAAGGCCCATTTGGGTGGGTTTGGGGGGAAATACTGAGATACTCCTGCTGGCAGGAAGGAGTATGAAGGAGACCTGGGGCAGCAGTACTGCTGGAGCATCCCAGGGCTGGGAAATGGGTCAGTGCTGCCATTTAGTTGAAGCAGGGCTGTGCTCCTGGGCCTGGTGCTGCCTGCAAGGGTCTGTGCACACCCCATCCCACAAAAATGGGGGCTGTGGGTGTCCTCCTGAGCACCCACTTGCATCCAAGTGAGTTCTCCCATCTCCTATCCATCTTGGACCTACCTGCTCAGGTGATGTTTCCAGAGTCAGTGGCACCACTCCAGAGCACGCAAAGGAGAGGGAGAAGAGGAGGTGTCCTTGTGGGTGCTGTGGGATGCCCTGAGCTCTCAGGCAGCAAGAGGAAGGGGCACATGGCATTGGCTGTTCTGCATCCAGAGTTTAGGACCAGTTGGAATTGGGGCTGTTTCTGGTGAAACCCTTCTCTGGTACTGCCTGGGGGGTGGAAATTGGCTCCTTCCTATTGCCAGTGAATTGGTCAGGAGGGTCTGGGATGGATGAGGTCCCCCCCAGCCCCTGCTGCCCTCACCCTGCATGTGTGTGGGCTCATCACCCCCTCCCCACTGCCAGGAGGTTTCTGTTCTGGTTCGGCTTTTCCAGGGCAGAAGCTGATTGCAGAGGGGTTGTGATCTCACTTGTGCTTTTAATCCCACTGCTGTCAAGCTCCATTAGGAGGTTTGGCATCATCTAGCTACCTCTGGGGCCAGGCCCAGCCTGAAATGAGGACAAGTCTGGGCTACGCTGGAGTGGGCAGGGGCCGGGCAGGCAGGGATGCTTTAGGGGCCGTAGCTGCCCCCCCCCCCCCCCCCCCCCCCCGCTCTCCCCAGCGCTTCCAGACATTGCAGTGGCTGCAAGGAGTGTGGGACTGGCTCATTTTGGTGGCCTGGCCACTTCGGGAGCAGGATGGAGAGGAGCTGGGATGGCGGCAAGCGCCGCTCCTCAGGCACTGAGGGTGCTTGAAAACCTTTCGGTGCTGCAGCCTCAGCCCACGCTCTGCTCCAGCTGCATTTTGGTAACCCATGGATGACCTCCCCGTGCTCCCACAGCACGTGTGGCTGTGTCCAGGCTGCGTGAGGCCGGGCATCCCGCCCCGTGCTGCCGCATGCGGCTCCCGGTGCACCCGGGGGTAACGCAGCCGGAGAAGGTGATTGCGGGAAGGGAAACTAATGGACCAGAAACTGGGGCTGAACATCCTTCCCAGCCTCCCAAAGTGGGCTGCATGGCTCGGCAGTGTGAGGGGAAGGTGCTGTCACTCATCCCTGTCCTGGCCACTGATGCCCCGTGAGCACCTCCCAGGATTTCCAGGCCTATGTGCTGCAGGAAGGCTGGGGCTGCCTTGGGAGCAGCCCGGCTCGTCGTGGCTCTCCTGAGCTTGTTCATAGCAGCTCCATCTGCCCCTGGGCTTGCAGCTACTTGGGAAGGAGCTGACATATGACAGGAGCATGAAGAAGAGCAGGAAAGGTGGGAATACAGATACCTGGAGCCCTACAGGTTCCTGGGGGGCTGACTGGGTGGTCATCAGGGTAACTTCTCAATTTTCTCTATCTCCCTCCCAGTTACGCTAGAGGAGAGTAGTGCTGGGCTCATCTGCCCACAGCCAGGAGCAGCCAGTGACTGGGTTTGGCAGGCACTGCTGTGCTGATTATGGCTGAAATGTGGCTTTGAAAGGCTCCTGTGCAGTCAGGGAGGTTGGGAAGGGCTCTGGTGCTAAAAGAAAGAGAGGAGAAAACCTTCCAGGGGCTGCCACCATGGTGGGGGTTTCAGCCCTGCCCTGTGGTGGGGCTTAGGGTGCTGGTTTGGTTGGGGTAGCACCTCTGCACCCACTGCTCCTTGGTGGTGGCTCCTGAGTTGTCTCTGACCAGCACAAGCCTGGCTTCATCCCTGTGCTGCCCTGTCACATGGATGGCCTGTGGGTGATCCATGGGAGGATGCTCCAACCAAACCACAGAGCTTGTTACCATGAGCCTGTAGAAGTTGTCAGTGTACGTGTGGTGAGGTCACACTTGACTGGAAGGAGTTAATTTTCTGCTCTGTCCTTCCTTCCCATTCCCATCACCCAGTCTCTCCCTTGTGCTGAGGTGGGCTTTTCCCTGTGCCTGGTGTTGGCCCTGCTTAGAGCCAAATCCCTCAAATCCCACAGGGCATGTTTTCCCTACAAACCCAGCGCTGTGGCCGTGCCCACAGCGATCGATGGGCCTCTGCCAAGCCAAGCAGGGCTGTGGTTTGGCAGGCACAGAGACCCCTCAGCCAATCGATGCACCAAGGAAATCCCTGGCTCGCACAAGAGCTGACTGGCATCACCTCCCTCCAGCCCCTCTCCCCTAACCAGGGGCTCTTCCATGGGCACCAGGGCAGGGTAAAACCCCAAAAGCCTTTTTTTTTCCTTACTGGAGAGCCCCAGGTTGCTCACGTGGTGCAGCATTTCCTCCCCAGAGCCAGGAAAAGCTGTTCAGATCCATCAAATATTTAGGCTTTGTGTTTGTGGGAGGGCAAAAGGAAAGATGTGGCTCATGCCAGAGCTGCACCTGCTAGTGATGGAGAGAGCGGCGGTGTTTTCCCTGTGGGTTCCTCGTGTTGGCTGGGAAAAACCCTGCCTCCTCGAGGGTACTGGGCAAAGGGATTGAAAATCAACAGGGTTTTTTTTTAATTTATCCAAGTTTTCCATGGGTACCAGCATTCCAGGAGACATCCCAGTGTATACAGCCGGTGTTTTTGCCCCAAGTGTTGCCCCTTCCTCCCTTTTCATGCCAAACTTGCCCAGACCCCATGTGAGGAAGCCTGTTCCCTTTGAGTGGCTCACACTGTGTCTCCTGGGGAGGATAAGTCCAGAGGGATGTGTTTACCCAGCTCAGGGCAAACATCCTAGTTTTTGACTGAACAGTCCAAAATGTAACACAGGATGTTTTCCCCACACCTGGACTATCTCAAGGTAAGGTAAAGTGCATCCACAGCTCCTGGCATGATGTAGGAGCTCATGGATAAAGCACCCCATGGGCTGCCTGGATTTCCCTTCCACAGCTTTAAGCCTTGTGCCTTGGTCCCCTTGGACTCCTGAGCTGATTCCCATGCCCCCAGGATGGGGAGGCTGAGCCAGCTCAAGGAAGGAAGTGGCTCCTGCTCCCAGGCTGGTGCTCTGGGAGTGCAGTGGGTTAATACAACCCTGCTGCCTAATCGAAACCCAAAGCTGTAAACCCCCACCCTGGGGGAACATCACTGCAGATCTGGATGTAAAATATTCAAGGGCTGAGCTTTAATGATATTTATCTTTGTTTGGGAAGGAGACAGCATAACTCCTGGCTAATGATATTACCCCAGGCTCATTCTGTCTCTTCTCTAGCACAGCAGGATGCCACTGTCGCAGACAGCCCTGTGTGTTCGTGCTTGTCCCTCTGCAGTGTGGGCAGCCTTGGCCATGAGCACCCAGCTTGGAGTTCCTAGATAGTTATAGTCATGGAGAAAGATTCCTTTTCTGGGAATGCAGCCTACCTTGACCAGCTCCTCGGGGACAACAGCCATCTGCCCCATTAAAGAGATAGATAGCAGGTCTCTTCTCCAACCCACCAGCATTGTGGGGTCTCTGCATTCCCTTGAATGTACCAGATTTGGGGTTGTGCATCCCTGGGTTGCAGGATGAGCACATCCCTCAGACAGTGGAGATGTCAGGGCTGCTGGTCAGCTCCTGCTGAATGTTCCTTGTGTGGCTGGGCTTGTTTTCCAGCGCTTGTGGAGGCAACAGCGAACCCACCGAGGTGTACAATGACTAATGAATGCACATCTGGCATGGGGATTGTGCTGTGGAGGGGGAAGCTGTGCACTAGCTCTCTGCTCCCCTGAGCCCTCCCCAGGGAGCAGGCAGGCTTGGGAGGCTGTGGCCATATGCTCTGGGATGGGGATGAGAGGGATGAAGGTGTGGTGAGGGGTATGGGTATCAAAGCATTGTGCTGAGACACTGTAACCAGCTCTATGCATGATCTTACCCTCCAAGCAGAAACACAGGAGGGCTGAGGGGTGCCCTGACTGACTCCCAAACTCCTTCCCATGTCCCCATTTACAACCCAGTAGCCCTAATGTTGGGTACACGAGGCAACTAGAGAGCTCCAAATCTGCGAGGAGCAGGCTGAGTGCTGGCTGGGATGGAATATTGCACTGTCAGGCTTTTTCTGATTGATATAGCAGCCCTGGGCTCTGCTGAAAATGAAAATAAAAGCAAGATCTAGCGTAGAACGAAATAAATCCTCCTGCCAGTGGCTGCAGGTTCAGCTCCTGAGTGTCCTCCAGCATCAGCGTTTTGGGCCGGTGGAAATGCTGGCCTGAACAGGAAGGAGATGATGGATGTGCTGGAGTGAAGGGGTGTGAGGTGCAACAAGGCAAGGGCACCCAGGAGGGCTCCAGCACGCTCTGCAGCATGGCTGGGGCTGTGTAAGCACACACATGGAAGTCCTGGGGGTTCTGCATGTGCAGATATTGTGAAAGAAGGACCTAAACGAGGATTCTCTGTGTCATTTTGTTCATCCTAAGGAATGAAGTGTCAGTGTGCAGAAGTGAAGTCCGGGGGCTTAGATTTTTTTTTTACAACAGGAGGAAACCAGAAGAAAGTAAAAGTATTTTATGGTTTTGCTGTAAAACTGGTCAGTAAAATCCTTTTTAGTGCCAGAAAGATGGAATTTCATAAAACCCACACAAACTTCCTGGACTGATACAGGTTTAGCCACAATACTTTTATGATCTTTGAAGTCAATTGTACATGTGAGTACTGCAATGTCTGAGGGCTGCAGAGGGTGAGAATCTGGCAGGTTCATGATCCCTGTATTGCCAGGGTACCTGTGTACCTGGGGCTTGGGCAGGCTCAGCTGTGTGTGGTGCTCTGGCAGCAGCAGATCCCGAGATGCCAGCGAGGCAGGATGCTTTGCAGGTGCTTTGTGTTTCCCTTGCCCCAGAAGAAACTGAAATAAGAACTTGAAAAGTATTGTGTATCAAACTGCTGCTTGATTTGCTGTAGTGTTAACCTCAAACACTCCAAACATGCCAGCTGAGCCTCCCAAACCATGTGTTTTATTTAAAACCCCATCGACTGAAAAGCAAAACTTTGGGTTTATTTACCCTGTAACAGAGCATCTGGTGCTCCTGTTTCCAAGCTTTTCTGAGCCACTACAAAGCGGGAATCCCACCTTTTCTGTTCTGTTTGGTCACCCATGCGTTGCTTTAAAAAATAATGAAACAACAATAGGAAAGACAGCTTGAGGGGGGGAAAATGAGACCAGCATTGGAATCAGGCAAGCTGATAACCTGCTCGCTGGAGCGATGCTGTTTCACATTTGCTTTGCCGTGATCTCCTGCAGCGCCCGCCTGCTTTGGGTCAGAGCCACAGGGGGTGATGGAGGAGTGTGATCTGGACCCAAGCAATCTCAGCTCTGTGTTAGTCAAGTGACTCCTTAATCCCAAAGAAAGTCTTTTCCATGTCCGTCCATGGAAACGGCAAAATGTCAGATCCTGAATTAGCTGTAACAATGCTTCCCTCAGCACTTGCTGAGGGGAAAAGTGGCTCTCCCTGCATCCTGGGCTGTCATCACCTCCTCGCATCCTGCCCAGAGCAGCCCAGGAAATTACTTTCTCACTTCTCTTGGCCCCCTCTTCCTCCTCTGTGCTCGCCTGGATGTCTCTAATTCCCATCCTTCCAGCAGCTCTGAAGCCCAGCTAAGAGGAAAATGCATCTTTACTACCCTCCACAGAAATGCTCCGTGTGCTTGCTTTCCTCCCTCGATGCTTCTCCGTATTTGCCAGCCCCCTGATGTGCTGGAGTGGATAACGTGGATTTCGTTATTGTCAGGGGAATAGGGAGGCTCCCCCCAGCCTGGGCTGTGTGTGGGTGTTCCTGTGTGCCACACAACCCTTCATCCCACAGCCGGCAGGCACTTGGATCCTGCGGCACAGAGGGTAAGCGCTGTGACGGGATCCACTTATCTCGCCTTTGCATTTCATAATTCATCCTGCCCTTTTGCTGAGGGCACAGAGCCGTTTGCATCCCAACGAGCCTTTATTTCCTCCCGGCTCAGCCCTGCTGCTGGATCCCAGGGAGAAATCAGCGGATCGGGCTTCTGGCACCGGCACTGAGGAGCTCTGAGGGTTGGGCTGGGAGAACGGAGAGAGAATCCATGGGCAATGGGATGCCCTGACAGACAGCAAGGGTGACGGAGGAGAAGGTGAGTGGTGTTTTCTGCCCAGATTTCCCAGGGAGGAAAAGTATTGATGGTGTCTGTTATTTAGAAACAGGGAAACTGAGGCACGGGAAGGTTCGACAGCCTCGCCGTAGTGGAGGTTCTGCATTAATCCCACCAACCCTGCAATGCCTTGCCATGGCTCTTGTGCCCCATAGAGACTGAAATCAGAGAGAAACAGGCAAACACATGTTCTCCTGGCACAGTAATGTTGATGCTCACAGCGGTCAGCTCGTGGTGCAAGGCATGAGATTCAATTATCGTTATCGTAGCTCGCAGCAGTGAGCGGCTCGCCACTTCCAAAGGCAGTGCCAGCTGCAAGCTGTACTTTCTCCAGCTTAAACTCCTGGTTTGGAGCTCCAAAGCTTTCCAGCAGCTGGAAACACTTACTGGGGGCAGCACCTTTCATGTATGTGTGCCTCCCCAGTGCCAGCATGTGCTCAGGGCCATGCAGTGATGGGCTGAGCTTGCGGCAGAGCCGGCAGCGCTGCCGGCCTCGCGCTGGTGTCTGCTAACAAAGATGTGATTTACAGGGAGTCATGGGGAGGGGGTCGTCCTGTTTGAAAAATGGTGGATAGGCTTGACATCCCCACCCCTGGCCCTGGCTCATACCTCTGGTAGCGGCGTGAGGGGTTTTACTCCTGGCTGTTTGCAGGGCCAGAGGTGTGTGGGTACCTGGACATAGTGAATGGATCAAGCCAGAGCCTCTGGACACCCAGCGTGAGGCCGAGGCAGTGTTGACAGCAGGGGACTCTGAGGGATGCTCGGGAAGTGCAGGAGTGGTTTTGGGATGCTTGGGGTGCTGCAGGACTTGGCTTTGGTGGTACCCTGGAGAGACCAGAGAGTTCAGGGGTGCTGCCACTGTGTGCTCCCGCGGGAGAGGATTGGGCTCCGTGTTTTGAGAGGGTGTTCCCCCTCTTTCCCCCACCGTGGGGCCGGGGGCGGTGCTGGGGGCGGCAGCTCCGGCCCTGGCAAACTCCTCCCCCGCGGCCGGACTCGTCTGGGCGCTCCCGCTCCGCCGCTCCCGTGATTATTCCTCTTCCTATTATTTATTATTACCGCTGTTATTACTGCCCTTCTCCTCCTCCTCTTCCTCCTCCTCCTCCGGTCCGCCCCCGCCCCGCCAGCCGCCGCCGCGCTCCGGACCCGCCGCCCGCTCCTGCCCGGCCCGGGCACCCAGGTACGGCTCGGGCATCCCACCGCCCGCCTCCCCTGCTCCGCGGCTCTCCGGGGGACGTCGGGGCCAGGGAAAGGCTCTCGCATGGATTGGGGCTGCCGTGGGGAAGGGGGGATCCCGGGCTGCTTGGGGCGCCGGGCGCGACCGGCTGGGATGCTCGGGGGCGATGGTCCCAGCATCACCCAGCTCCCAGCATCATCCTGCTCCCTGCATCCCGGGGCTACGTCGAGCCCCTGTACCGCAGCTTCGTCCGGGCAAAGCTCCGGGTTTGTGGTGCCCTGCAAGGTCCTGACTCATTTTCTCAGGGTTGTGTGGTTCGGCTTTGCGCTGCGCTGGGTTTGTTCAGTCCCCGTGAACTCTTCCCGCGGCTCGGGTGGGTAGGACGGAGTTTTCCCGTCTCTAAACCTACTTCTTTGCAGCAATTTGAAGTTTTGAAAGTCCCAAGCCTGGGGCTCAGCCTCCTGCTCCCTCTCTGGGAGCCCAAAGCTTTGCCATTTAGCAAGGACATGACAGCCCATCAAATCCCCAACCTCGCTACCAAACCTCTCCACAGAAATGGTGGCTGCCTTTGCTGAAGTGGAAGAAATCAAATCCTTTTGTTTATTCCAAAGGATCTCTGTTTTATCTCTCACCGGGCTGCGGTAATTAAAGGAGACCTGCGCTCGAGCTATTTGCCTGGCTTTTGTTTTCTCCTAAGGTTATCCTGGAGGATTTTATTCCCTCCAAAAGGGCATGTGGAAACATTTAGTGTTTTCAGCTGAATTTCATTTGTGTACTATTGATTGTCTCTCCACAAGAGAGATTTTCTAAGGGGCAGTGGAATATTCCACCCTGATCGAGGCTTGTGTTTCTGGGGCTTTTTTTTCCCCTCTCCCAGCCTTGTCCCTCGCTTGCCTAAACCATGGAGCTCCTCCACGATGCTGTTTGAAGGTACTGGGTGTACTGGGGCTGCTGGTTGGCATTTGGTGTTATCCCTGCAGGATCTGAAGGGTTCTAACCTGGACTTTGCCAGGGTGGAAGATAAAAAGGTTTTCCTAGGAAGGGCTTTTTCACCTGTTGAAAAGCCAAGAGGGAAAAGCATCCACTGGGATGTGAAATCCTCATCTGTCTCTTCCCAAAGTGCTGGATTTCAGCCTGGCCATAGGCCTGAGGACAGCCAGCTCCAGAGCTCTGCTTAGGAGAGGCAGCCTGGCCCAGCACTGCTGCAGCACAAAAGACCCTTTCCAGGGTGAAAATCAGGTGTGAAGGATTTTTCCACTTGGCAGACCTTCCTCTCTGGAGAAAGGCAGAGCATCCTCCGACCATTTGGGGGGTATTTTGGGTGCATGGACCAACAGGAGAGCCAGAAAGCTCTGTGTGTCTGCTGGGAAGCATTAGGACAGGGCTTTCAGAGGAGCTCAGCTCCCAGCTGGAGCAGGATCACCCACTTTAGCCATGGGCATGAACGGGAACACAAGAGCTGCTCCCATTTCAGGGAGCTACTCTGTGGTCATGACTCAAATCCAATAGCCCCCAGGGCAAGCGGCAAACAGAAATAAGGTCAGGCTGCGGTGTTCCCGTTGTTCCCTACCCCAGCTGCCTCCCCCTTCTCCCTCTCCAGCCTCCATCCCCACTGCCTCCCATCCCTCCTGGCATCTCTGCCTGCCTGACTTTCCCCGTTGCTCCTTTCCCACCAGGATGAAATATTTATTGTGGCTCCGTTACCCTTGTTTTCTTGAAAGCGTGTTTCACACCTCATTTGTGGGAAACATTTAGAGGCTTCATGTTGGGTTTTCTTTTCCTTCTTGCTGGGCGTGTGTGTTGGTGTGTGTGTGTGACCATCCCGGCTGGCCCCGCTCCTGCCTGATCCGACAGTGTGAGATGGAGCATCCTGAGTGATGGATGAGTCTGTGTCCCTGCTGTGTGATAAATTACGAGAAAGAAAAAATAGCTGGTCTGAAATCCAGCAAAGAGTTTAGCTCTGCTGAGTCGACCCATCTGTGCCCGGTTGCAGTGCGCCTCCTCTCTCCAGCTGGGATGCAGTGGGTGAAAGGAGTGTGACTAGCCCTGTAAAACAACTGCAGGTGAGCTTTTCCCGTGGCTTTATGGAAAAGTCAGTCGTTGACCTGATCCTGCAGTGACTCTGCTTGGATTTACTCCAAACAGCAGGGTTGGGGTCGGGTGCTGTGCCCCTGCATTGGCCCATAGCAGTGTGTGGCTCGAGCTTTCCCTGGTCTGTGCTGCTGTGGGGCTGTGGTCGGGATCCTGGTGGATGGGCCAGCTCTGACAGATGAATTGCTGGTGGCTTGGAAAGCAGAGCTGTGGCTGGGGAGCCCTGTCTATCCCGGGGGTGTCTGTCCCCAGGTGGGCCATCCTCCCACAGCACATGGTCAGGATTGTTGTAGGTGTCAACTGTGCAGCGGGAAAGGGGACCCGTGGCTTTCCCATCTCTACATGGGGCAGCTTTCTGGGAGGAGAGAGCCATGGGTCAAATACAATGGATTCATTCTGGCTGTGTGGGTGAGAAGCGCAGGATGGGCTTCCCAGTGTGTATCCTGGGGATGGAGATACGTGGGTGTCAGAGCAGCTGTAAGCTGCTGTCCCCACAGGTGACGTGGCTGTCACTGGATCTGAATCTGACCAGAAAGGGTGAGGTACATGGACTCAGTAGCTGAGAGTGGTGTCAGTAGCAAGGGTTTCCCTGGATTGCCAGTGGTGGGGTTTGGCTGTTTTCCCTCCAAGCTGGATTTTAGCGTGACCACTTGGTTCTCCCCCATCCCTTGGGGATGTCCTTGGGACAGGAGGAGCAGCTCATCCCTTCCCTGTGCGATGTCCGGCTCTCTACTGGGGTGATCTGTGGTTGCTGCTGTGCAAATCCCACCCTGCTCTCATTATGGGGTCCTTAAAAGACATGGGGAGTTACAAACACATGTGTCTCTAAGGCTGGGAGATGGTCACCCCCTGAAATAGCTGCTGTCCAGAAGTCCTGGAGATGGGCATCCAAGCTCCGGGCGGGTTGCGTCTCCTCGCTGGAGCAAAGGGATAAGCGGCTGGTGGCAGCTGTCGTGTTGGGCAGACAGAGGCAAATGAAGAGACAGAGACTTTTCTGGGTTGTTTTTGGATCCCAACCACGAAGCCAGGCTGCTCCAGAGCCCGCAGCTGGTCCCGCTGTCTGGCCCCACCAAAAAGAGACAGTCTGTCTGCCTTGCGCTTTCGGGGAGGCTCCGAGAGCCCTCCCGACTGTAGTACTGGTGCACGTGGGAGGCTGCTCTCTCTGTTTTGCTGCCTGAATGCAATTAGGCTTTAATGAGTCATTAAAATAAATCTCTGTTTCTACTCCAAGCGAACATGCTGGGGGGATGCTGACAGTTGGAGCAGCAGGTCTTGCATCATGCAGAGGAAGAGGCTGCGCTTCCCTGCGCCCTCTTCCCCAGGGCTGGGCCATGGCACCCTCCATCTCCCTTTCTCTTGGAAAAAAAGGATGTTTCCCAAGCACTATACAGGTTTGCAGCTACTGTGGAAGTGGGATTGAACTCTAACCAGCCCTAGGGTTGTTGTTTTTGTTGGAGAGGCAGTGGTAGTCCGAGGGTTGTCTGTTCCCTGGTACTGAAGGGCACCTACCTGGCTGAAAGTGGGCAGAGATGTATTCCAGCCCCACTTTTCAGCTCCTAGTTTGTTAGAGATGCTGATGGTTGTGTCCTGTTGAACCTATATCTGGATCTGATGGGCAGATGGAGGAGACCTCAGCTGGCCCCATGGCTGAGGGAGAAGAATATGAGGCAAGCACTGAAATATGAAGGAGAAAGTGTGGTGTGTCACTGACACACATCCATGTAGTTTTCCTGGCTCTAAATGGGATTTAAAGAGAGCTCGTGGTCCAAAAGGAATGATGTGGCCCCTCTCCTCGTGAGTAGACACAAGGCTAATCTCCCTTCACTCCTTTTAACTGGTAAACAGTGCAATTACCCCTAATGATGTCTTTGCTAATTGAATCCCTCCATAGCGGCTGTTTCACTGACAGAGGAGGCAGGGCAGACCCTGGCGGGACGTGGGGGAACATCCCCTGCAGGTCCCTGAGGAGCAGCATCTCTCAAACACGCAGTCGCCGTCTCAGCCTCCAGCCCTCAGGCCGCGGGAGGGCAAGGGTTAAACCCAGGGGTGAGCCAGGGAATTTATTTTGTGTTTTATTTTAGCAAAACAAATAAACTGGGTGACGTGGAGGCGCGGCGGATCCGCCCCGGCACGACGGCGGCGTGGCCCCTGTGCCGTGTCAGGGGCGGCTGCAGCTGATGGGATTACAGAGGTTCCGTCCTCATCCAGAACTTTTCCCCTGGGCTTTGCCTCTGGGAGAAGAGCTCGCTGCTACACGGAAAGGTTGTGCACAAGTTTTGTTTCCTACACCAGGCTGGGAGGAACTGGGATGAGGAGGGTAGGAACTAGGAAACTGGGGAAAGAATTTTCATGGGAGTGATGGAAATGAGGTGGAAAGGATGTCCAGGGCAAGGAAGGAAATAACGAACTGGAGCCTCAGAGAAGTTGTCCTGGGGATTGTTTCACAGAAATCTGGTGGGAAACTGGATTAATGAAAAAAATCTTTAGTGGGAAACTCACTGCTGTGGTCGGTTGGATCTTGTTGGGGATGCTCTGTGGGGGTACTCTGGACTGTGTGGCACAATGCTTCTGCTAGGATTGATCCTCCTCTTCCACTGTGTGCCTGGGATGAAGTTGCATTTGGTGTCACTGAGTCCCCCACTGGAGAGCAGTGCCTGCACCTTCCCGTGGCAGAGCAGAGAGAAAATCAAACTGGAGAGATCAGATATCTGTGGAGTGTGTTTGCAGCCCCCAGGGAAAGGAAGGATTCTACTAAGATCTCGATCTCCTTGCCCTGATGGCAAGAGCCTGCTGGTGTGAGGAGTCGAAGGTTTCATTTGGAGCAATGAGGGTGCTGGAGGGGCCTGCCCGGGGCTGGGAATGAACAGCAGAGCATCCTCGGAGGGAGGCTGGCTCCGTCTTGCTCCTGGGGAGAGTCTCCAGGCTTGGGGGATCAGTAGGATCCTGATCCATTACCTGAGGGTGTGGAATGGCTGGAGGCTGAGAGCTGTCAAAGAGGTTCCTGCTGCCGTGTTTTGCTTTGCTGGTGCTGTCTCTCTTTTTCGTGGGCAAGTACTGAGAATGCTGGCTGATGCCTGTGCAGTGTTGGTGCTTTACCAGGGATTAAATCAGTCATGGGACACCTACAGCAGTGCTATGTGAGAGCACCAAGGGTGACATCAGGGTGGAAGCAAATAACCCTCCCTGCTCCTTTCTGAGCTCACAAGGATCTTGTGCTGGATGTTGAAAGCACCCAGGCACCACTGTGACAGGGACGACATGAAGTGCAAATAAGACCCAAGTCCTTGCTCTCCAGGCTTGTGTCCTCAAGGGATCCATGGTATGGCAGGATCCAGCCAGAGCTCTGACTTTCCGCTGGCTGTGGCCACAGACAGGTCCCAAACCTTTAGCACAGGTGTGGAAAAATTCTCTGGCTTTTTGGCAAGGGTCAGTCTCACCTGGGGCACACCCAGCATTCCAGCTCGCCAGAGCCTCGCTCCACTCCCGGCACGGACACTGCTGCTGCAGCTGCTCATCCTGGGGGATATGTGGGTGCTGGGAGGGATGGTGCCTGTGGCAGGGACACTGGCCAGGTGTTGGCTGGCTCCAGAGAGCCCGAGGGGATCTGACGTGCGGGATAATCTCAAAAGCCCTTCTCTGTGTGACTTGGCTTGATGCCACCCGTTTTGTCCCTGGTTATTTTGGGACCACAGTGGAGCGGCTCCCCGGCACACATTCCTGGCTTTTGCCGGGAGCTGGCCCGGGAGGAACCCTGGGCACAGCAGCAGGACATGAGCCATGTGGATCAGGCTGAGGATATTCCCATCTGCATCCCACTGTGGGCTGCCTGCGTCTGACATCTTCCCTGTGCCCGGGGTTGCACCCACCCACCGCGGCTCCCGAACTGGGCTGAGCAAACACAGCGGGTAGGAGATGCCTGGGGGTACGAGGAGGGAGGTGTCATTCTCCTGGGTTTTAAGCCACTCTGCAAAGAGGAGGGGCCGCAAAGGAGATGTAATTATGATCCAGGTGTAGCCCTGGCTTTGCTGTATGTGTGTGCTGGGGGGGACAGGATGGGGGTGATGGTCCTGTCCTGTCCCTCTGTCGTACACACGGCTGCAGTTAATCCATGCAGGCAGGCAAGACGGGCTGAATAGTCGCTTAAGGAGATAAAGGGCAGATGAGACGCCCAAGTAACGAGATACTGGGATAATCCGCACCCGAGACGTCCCAGGCTGCAAAGCTGCCCTTCCTCCAAAAGTCTGAGAAGTGCCAGGAGGTCTCCCTGGGAGAGGGATGCGGATGTGCCAGCTGGGGCTGGGGCTTCATGCACCTGGACAGAGATCAGAGGGGGATGCTCGGTCCTACAGCAGGGCAGTTCTCCCAGGCTCTAGCACGGCAGGATGAGGCCTGGCATGGAAGACAGTGAACCTGGATTGGCAAGAAGGTGATTTTTGGCAGTTTGAGAGCAAGAGAGGGGATCTTCTGGGCTCAGTGGGTCGGGAGCACAGCATTAGCAGGAGGAGCACAGGCCTTCATGCCCACCCAGGAGCTGGGGGCTGGCTGGTGGCTTCTGCCATTGAAGGGGTTTGCTTTTTGTTAACTGCAATTCACATCTTGCATTTTCCACAGAGCTTCTGCAAGAAAAGAGCTATTTTCAGATCCTTGTTGGTTATTTTGTCTTTCCCATGCCTTGTCCGGGAGGAGGTGGTGGGAGCCCCAAGGAGCCGGTGTGGATGATGGAGGGAAAGGCAGAGCAGGCTTGCAGGCAGGTCATGGATTTTCTGTTTTGATGACTGACTGCGAATTGCTGGAGCCTCAGGCAGGGGACGGTCACCTCTGTGACCTGGCTGCCCTTGTGGTGGCCAGGAGCAGGGTGTTGGCTGCAGCAAAACTGCTGGGAAAACCCCACGTGGTTTAAGGCACCAAAGGCATCACAGCAGGAAAAAGCCTCAGGGAGGAAATGAGTTGCCCCTTTCTGCTGGGAAAAACCTTATTTGGAGTTCTCTGCAGCAGACTGAAATTGAAGTTTTCCCAGCTGCCACTGTGATTTTTGTCCACAGGCTGCTTCAGACTCCAATACAACTCTTGCAGAACTGACAGCAGGTTCACCTGATTCATTAATTAGAAGTTTTAAGGCTTCACAGTGACCCAGGGATTTGGGACTGGGGCAAGAAGCCCAGGAGCAAGCCTGGGACCAGAGAGGGGCTGCTGGGGGGCTGCCAACTGAGTGCCACCCCCTGCATCCTCTTGCATCCCACATTGCCATCATTCTTTGGGTAAAATTTCATCTGGCTTGACTCCTTTTGGGGGTGGTATCTCCTTGTTTCTGCTCCCCCACAGCTTGGCTTGTCCCCTTATGCAGCGCAGAACACCTGACATGCAATGAGTTTACATGAGCTCAGCATTCCCTGTGCACCCTTCCTGCGCCATGGCTGGGGGTTTGCAGGCTTGGGTTGATCCCCCCAAATCCCGCTGGGTTGAGGCCATGCAGGGGCAGGTCGCAGCTGCCCGGGAGCTGCCCTGTTGTTTGCTGCCATAGTCTGTTTTGAAAAGGCAGCCCCTGCTGCTGTTTGTTTCCAATTAGGCCCTGGGAGATGATTCTGGTGAGGCAGCGGCCGGGCTAATTTACCAGGCAGACATTTCATTGAATTATCCCGTGAGCTGCAGAGCAAAACCAGGAGAGCAGAGCCCAGGCTGGGGCAGGACTTGTGGCAGGGTTTGGCATGATGCTCATTGTGAATAACCGTGCTCTGCCCCATCCTGAGCCTGCTCCTGAGCTCTGGTGGGAGGGTTTGACCCTTGGCAGGTGACAGGGACGAGCTCAGGGCTGGTGGGACACACAGGATGAGGAAGGACAGGGGTGTCTCAGCTGGGCTGAGAGTGCTGGCGGCTGGCAAAAGCCTCGCCATCGACTTGCAAACCGTGCAAATGTGCTATGGACGTCATTGAAGGGGAATAAATATAGAAGGCTGAGATGCCACTCGTTCCCAGAGTCACTTTTCAGGCCGTAACTTTGCGCTGCGAGGCAACATCAATTAAAGAAAATGTATCTCTGCAGCAAGCAGTTCTGCACGCCTGCCCGGAGCAGTTCGATACGGCCACGGACCCTCCCTCCACCCCCTCCCGGCCCTGCTGGGAACAGCGTGACACCGCTGCCGAGATCTCAGAGCACTCCCCGAGAGGCAGGGAGGGAGGCAGCCCTGTTCCTATAAATCCTGATTTTTTCAGTGATGGTTTGTGTGCCAGAGGGTCCCCACGACCACCCTTGGGTCATCCCCTCTCCTGAGCTGGCCAGGAGAGGGTGAGTAGTGAGTGTCAAGGCATCTGCTCAGCTCGGGACATGTGAATGTTTAAATGACTCTCAGCTTCCTTTTTAAGCCAGAAGGAGAAATGGGACTGTGGCCCAGGGCATTGGGCTTGTGCAATCCCCCTGGGATGATTCTGCATCCCGTCCTCCTGTGGGAGCAGGAGCTGCAGGGCTCAGTTTGGCTCATAGTACAGCCCAGGCTTTTATGGGATCCATGAAAATGTATGGCCTTTTGTTGGGATGGAGTGGTGGGGCTGTGTGGAGGTGAGGCAGTGGAGCCCAAAATGCTCCTTTCCCAGCAGCTTGGGATGTGTTTGGGGAGGGTGGATGAAAAATGGACGTGGGCTGATCCCCAGTGGCAGGGATGTGGCTTCTGGAGCTGTTGTGGAAAGGCTGCTGTAGTTGTCCCTCTCCTTTCTGGGTTTATTTAGCTTATAATTCCCAAGACCCCAATTACTTCTGAGACTGGGATTCTTGCTCCTTCCCTGGGAGGTGTTACATTCCCTTATGCATCCCTGCAGGAGAGAGCAGAAGGTTAGAGAAGGCTATTTTATAGGCACAAATTATTTTATAGGCACAGACTGGGTAGAAAATTAACTACTGGGCTCCTGGTGGGGCAGGGTTTGGAGGGGAGCAGAAGAGGAGGGGAGGAAATTTTCTCTTCCCTGAAAGCATTCCCTCCAAAGAGATGAGGAAAGGCAGCACTTCTCTTCTGGTTCATTGTCATTTTTGCCTTTCTCTAACATTCAGTATTTTAATAAGGAAGAGTCTGGCTTCTGAGTGGGGCAGGTGAAATGCTGATCCTGGCAACGCCAGGAATGGGAATGGTGGAGATGGGGGTGTATGGAAATCCAGCCATTCTCGAGGAAGCACCAGTTGGCCACTCAGTTCTCAGAGGTGACCAAAGGGTCCCCGAGGCCGGTCCCTCCCTGCCCAGGGTCATTCTCCGAGGCCACCTGCTCCCTACAAACTTCAGGCTAATTGGGTGCTGCTCTCCGAGCTCTAAATCAAATCACAGCTCCCATGAAATGAAGTTTTCTGGATGTGAACAGCCGCCTGCATCATCCATCACCACCCTGCTCGCAGCGTGTCCCTCCTGGGGTCATCGAAGGTCAACTTTTGCCTTTTCCAGCCACCCACTGTCACCTTTTCCCTGTTAAGGAAGGCACCTGGGGAGGTGTCACCCCCCTCAGTGGCTCCCTGTGTGTCCCCCTATGCTCCTGGCAGCGTTTCAGGGTGTGGTTTGGTAACAGAGAGCAGGAGCCAAACGTGTTGGTCTCTATTATTAGCTCTGCGCCGGGTCTCCTGATGGATGGAGATATTAGCTGGGTTATGGGCCTATTGATTTATCCGGGTTTGTGGTTTTTTTTTTCCTTTATTTCGTGTGCAAGAGCAGCTTGAGGAGGAAATCCAATGCGTGCCCACCTTTTGGCTTCCTACAGGAACTTTCCAAGAGCTGAAAAATCAATTTGTGGCAGGCAGGATCCTGCACGTCACCACAGCGCAGTGAGGAGGGTGGGTGATGTTTGGGGAGGGGGGTGGTTCTGCACGGTGCCCGCTGGGACATGGCAGCAGTGAGGGGCCAGGGCAGAGGTGGGCAGGTCTTGCCTGGAAGCTGCCACCTCTCTCTGTTAATTAGGGCCACGTGGCCAGCGGGTAATTAGATCTCCTCGGCTGCAGCGGGCTGGCACTTGGGCCCTATCAATTAGCCCTGCTCTGGCCGAGGCACCGAGGGACGCGGGGGCCGGTAATGAAAGGCGGCTGAGCGAGGCACCGCTGGAGGTGATGGGTGGTGGGTGCACCCACTTCTCTCAGTTTTGCTGAAATGGCAGGTTTCAGGTGCAGGATCATCCCTTCCTGGCAGTTTGCTTTGCCCACCTTTGCAGCACCCGCCTCTTCTGCCCTAACAAAGCAATTTATTTAGCCCCACTGCAGCGACAGAGGCAGCATCAGTGGGGATGGGGACTCTGGGTAAACAAACCCCTTGGGCAGTGGGATGAGCTGACAGTAGTGGGGTTTTTTCCCTTGTCCCTCCCAGGGCTGCTGTGTCTCCCTGTGGCCATGCAGAGCTGCCTGTCCCAGCCGTCCACCCCGGGGCCGGCGTGACCACAACATCCTGCCTGTTCTTTTCTGGGTAAGTGCCCGTGGGGTCATGGGGGGATGCAGGGACTCACCTGCCCTGGGCAGGATGGAGGGGAGATCTCCTGTCCCAGCAGCATCTAAAACATTAGCCACTTGTGGTGATGCATCCACCTTCCTTGTAATTAATTTTAAAGAGGAAAAGGCTAAGTGCTGACTAAGCAGGCCTGTGCCCTTCTCCTGTGGAGCGTTTCTCTGAGCTTGGGAAATGTCTCCTTTCCCTGCTTCAAGGTAAAGATGATTATAAAAATAATTATAATAATAGTAATAGTAATAATTACCAGCAGCAGGATCCCAAACGCTTTTTCCCCATGCGGCCTCCCAGGGGCAAGGGCAGGTGCTGAGCCCCATCCCTACAGGCAAAGCAGGGCTTCCTGCAGGGTCCCAATTCAAGGCAAATTCTTGGGACGCTGGGAAAGGCAGGTGGGTGCAAGGGGTGCTGTCAGGCGACAACTAACCTCTCCCTCCACTTCTTCCAGGTCCAACGCCTCCGTCACTGAACGTAAGTATCCCTTGGGTCCCGTGCACAGGGATGGCAGTGGGGGCTGCTTGGCTCATGCCAAGCCCCTGTTAGACCCATTGGTGCCTGGCAGGTGGCCAGGGTGCGATTTCTGGGCTCAGATTGCCAGGCTTGCAGGGTCCAAAGGCTCTGCTTTGGATTTTCCTGGTGGAGACACAGGTTTGCTTCAGGGTTTTGATGAAGAAGGTGGATTTTGTGCTGGCAGGGTGGAAATCATCCCTTTGGGCTCATTAAGGGGCAAGGCTCTGCCAGTGGATCGCAGGGTGTTTCCCAAAGATCCCAAGCCAGAGCAGTGATGGCAGCAAGGGGATGTGATGCTGCATCTCACGTGTCCTCTCGCTAAGAGGAGAATGATAGTAGGTGATAGTTTTCCAGCTGGGGAGGGAGGAACGGAGATGCGCTATTTTGGGATGCCTTATGGGCATCACATCTATGATGTGGTGACAAAACCATGGTAGGTGACTTTTGTGTCCCTGTGTCTCCACCTTGCAGAGTTTGATGGAGAATCGGTCGGATGACAGCGGGAACTGTTGTTATCACCGGGGGAATCCTAGCGACGGTGATCCTACTGTGCATCATTGCCGTGCTCTGCTACTGTAGGCTACAGGTCAGTGTCCCCCACTTTGCCAACCCCACCCTGCACTGGAATGGGCTCCCCAGGGCAGTGGTCACAGCCCCAGGCCTGCCAGAGCTCAAGAAGTGTTTGGACAATGCTCTCAGGCACATGGTGGGATTTTTGGGGCTGTTCTGTGCAGGGCCAGGAGTTGGATGCAATGATCTTTGTGGGTCTCTTCCAACTCTAGATATTCTATGATTCTATGTTCCTCACGCTGAGCTGCTGCTACAGGAGGGGTCTAGAAGGGCCTTTTTTTTTGGTGTGATGGTAGGGAGTTGAAACCCCTCCTCTCCCCAGGTGCTGCAGAATTATGTCCTTCCCTGCCCCTGGTGTAGGGGGACTCCCCAAGGCTTTTGAGGCTCTGCAGCACTTGCTAACTGAGGTGCAGGCTTGGCTGGGTTTGCAATACCAGATGGAGATTTTTATATAATTTTTTTTCCCCTTGTAAATTAAACGAGGAGGCTTTCAACAACAGCTAGCTACAACCTCCTGCTCTTTAAAAGTTAATGTGCAGTCTGTGCCATGCAGCAATGCCTGTGTGATGAAAAGCACAGCGCTTACTTGGAGCAGTTTCCAACTGGCAGGGTGAAATTCCTTCCCCTTGCAAACCTCGCTGGGGGGTGAAGATGAGCTCCCTGGCAGCTGCCTCCTGCAGCTTGCTCAGGTCCAGGTTTTGTCTGGCTTCAGGACCTGGGAACGATGGAGCAGAGCAGCAAGAAGCTGCGGAGGGTTTCTCTGATGGGGGGATGAGGGAAGCAGGGAAGCGGCAGCGCTGGCTGAGAAGCTGAATCTGTCCACCGGCTGCTCCACTTCCCCTCATAAAACCCATTCTCTTTCCTGCAGTACTACTGCTGCAAGAAAAATGACTCCAATGAGGAAGAGGAGGAGGAGGAGGAGGAGGAGGAAGAGGAAGTGCCCGACCTCCCCACGCACTCACACCTCGGCATGTGCAACGCCTGCAGCTCCCGCATGGTGGACGGCCAGGGCAGCCCCGCGCCCCCGCCCAGCGAGCTCAACCAGCACGGGGCTCACAACTACTGCCCGACCTGCTCCCCCTACGGATCCCCCTTTTACATCCGGACTGCCGACATGGTGCGCAACGGGGGCGAGAGGGTCACCTACACCCCCGCGTGCTACAAGGAGATGGGGCCGCCCATCAACATGGCCACCCTGCAAGGCTACACGCTGAGCCGGCACGGCCTCCTCCGCGACAGCTTCCCGAACCCTCGGGCCATCAGCACGGAGGTGTAGTCACCATTGCCACTAGCACAGGGTGTCCTCAGCCAGCGCCCGCTCGAGGGAAGGGGCTTTTCACTTGTCTTTGGGGGTGTTCCCACAGGGAACACCCCGTAGGCCCAGCCCCAGACCAGCACGGTCCTCCTGCTGACCCGCCCGGCACGGCGAAGCTCTGCGGGCGAGAAGGGGAGCAAGACCTCGAAGGGTGACGTTGAACCGGCCACCTCTGAACCCATCATAAGTGTCATTATTATCTACTCTGTCTCCCAAAGGGACTTGTCTAACGAGGGCTATGTACAGTACAACCTAATTTAATTACCCCCGGCTCCCTGAGCCCAGAGTGAGGCCTTGGGTGCCCGCTGCCTCCGGCACACGGTGCAATGGGTGACCACCCACCAGCTGCCGCCCCTGGCAAATCCCGCTGCCAAGAGGGGCATGGCAGCACTCCTCGGCGATGGGAAAGCGAGGAAGGGAGGATCCAGGTCGCCCTGCTCCCCTCGTGGTGCATCAGTTGTCGCTAACAGTTACCTTTTCTGTTCGAGTGTAAGATAGGGCACCGCGTCCCACCTGCTTCGGTCTTCGCACGTGCTGAAGAAGTTCAAGACATGAATTTAGGTCACTGCTGGGGGAGGCAAAGCTGCTCGCCAAAGCGCTCACCCACGCGAACGGGCACAGGCTGGTCCTTCTGCGGCCGAAGCCCCCACCTCTTCTACTCTTCACAAGCTTTCTTAGGAGCAATTTTAACTTGGACCCATCAAAACGGCAAGATTTTACTTATGGGAAGAATTGTATCCCTAAATAACTGCAGTTTTGTTCACCTTCTGCTTTCAAAGCCCTACCCAGCCCACCCTGACAGCTCCAACAGCCAGAGGAAGGTTGGTTTTAGGATAAATTTTGCTTTCAACAGCAACAGCAGAGCCCACCAGGCTGCATCTCCTCCTTTGCAGGGCCCACAGCCTCCCACAGAAGAGTGATATTCAGGTGATTGGGTCCCCCCTGCTTTTGTTTTTGGAAGAAGAGGGTGCAAGACCCAAATGCGGGTTCACCGGCACTGCGGCTGGCAATGACAGCCAGTGACTCTGCCTTTCTGCAAAAATGAATGTGGGAAAGTTTCTTCTTCCTCCATAAATCAAATTAAGTGAAAAATTACTAAAAGGACATCTCCATCATTCACAGGCACTTCCATAGCAACCAGTGCAGGACTGCTCGGCTGAGCGCTTCCCATTCATGGCAGGGAGGAGGGACCAGGACAGCAACGATCCCTGCGGATGCTGTTGGAGGCAATGGCAGGAAACACTTGCCATGCCTTTGCAATATAGGGTAGGACTGCTCAGAAATGTGAGCAGTGAGGTCTTTCTTTCACCACTACAATTTAGAAATCATCCTGCTGCCCACAGAAGGATTTGGACTTAACCTCCCCATTCACACATGGAAAAAGTAGGTCTCAGTATAGAGGGCACACGGTACATCAGCCTTGAGTGTCCACATTATCAGGCAAAAGGCTGATGTACCCTTTGGACCTGCTCATGCCTTGGCACCTCTGCTCAAACAACCTGAAGAAAAGAGCTAGACAAATGCCACTGGTCAAGGTCCTTGTAACCAAACACCTTGCCCCAGCCTGCATTTTACACACACTTCTGAGCAAATGTTATGCACCATCTCCCCCACGTCCGGCCCAAAAAGACACTGCATTTCCATTATCTGGAGACTCAGTCTGGCTGCGTTGCTTTTAGAGTCTCTTTCCATTCTCCAAATAGTGATAGCAGGTTTTAATGTCCTCTCATATTAAGGGCAAGCAGGAGGGAAGATGAAAGTTAGCAGCAGCAAAGCTCTCTGGATCCCACTGGTCCATAGTCAGTAGCTAGTACCGCTTCCCATCCAGCCAGTGCTCCTCCCTGAAAATACTGTCTGTAACGGGAAGAAAATCTTGGCTAACTCGGTAAATCCCATCCTTTCCCACTAAAGCATCTGCTCAGCTCAGTCTCACCCTGCTGGGAGCCACGAGGAGTTAATGTGTCCCAGATCTCTGCCAGAGGGCCCTGCCATGCGCAGCTCCTGGCATCCAACTCTACCTCTTGGCACACACAAAAAGGCTTCCCATCCCAATGGTCATGACCTCCAGAGGGTGGGAATAACACAGGGGCTTCTGCTTCTGTGGGTCACCCTTTTGGTGAAAGGAAGGCCACAGCATTGTTATCTTCATCACATGCAAATTAAGCGTGACCTATCCCCGGCTAACGAGGTGCCAAGGCTGGGGAGGCAGTTCCAGAACAGCCGGATGGCCAAGAGGAGGGTTGGCCTCGCAGCCAACACACACCCTGGGTCTGGCAGGGCCACAGGGAAATGGGTGAGTCTGAAAGGGCTGGAAACATGGGGGATGCAGCTGAGGATGAGAAGGTTTGGGGGCTGGTGGAGGAACAGGATGAGGTAGGGGCAGGGATCCCAGATTTTTTCCACTTCAGATTCCTCCTGTTACTATTCTCTGTCTTTGTTGCTCCGCTATGGGTCCAAATTCAATGTCAGAAATAAATGAGGACTTTGAAATACAAACCAGGAGTGGTTTCTGTTCTTTGGCAGCAGAAAATGGGCTTTATCCAGTGCTGCCTGGAAGTTCTACTGGTGCAAAGATTTTTCCTCCCCACCCTTCCTGCCACTGCTTTTGCTCCTCTTGCATCCCCCTCCTCCCTTGCCTCTGGCCTATGTACATGGATACCAAACCCACAGCTTTATAGTTTATCTCTTTATTGTGACACAATTTTTGGAGTGTTTTAGAAGTTGTCCTGCAGGGCAGACCAGAGAGATGGGTGCTGTTGTCCGTGCCCTGCCATGGGCCAGCCCCTGTGCCCCTCTGCCTCCAACTAGTGATCCCCAGAGACAGTGACAGCAGGGATAGGCTTTCCCAACTCACTTCTCAGTAGCTTTCTAGGCACTGATGGTATGTCTTGTGTAAAACCCTCTTGATGGAGAGGGAACAGTGATTAAGTCCTAGGAATCCTTCCTCGCTGAGCAGGCTGGTCTACAGGGACTGGCTCCACAGCCAAGCCAAGTGGGGTGGCTTCAAGTGGTAAAGTCTGGCTCGAGGGGGCTCTTGCCCCGAACTTGGAAGGGAAGTAGGGCCTGGCAGGACTCAGGGTGACTTGAGCCGACAGGACCAGCAGCAAGCCTTCCTGTAGTACCAGTGAGAGCACAGCTTCACCTTCAGCACCAGCACACAGTTGGCCGTCGCTTTGTCCTCACAGGCATCTTCTGGGGAACAGAAGCACACGCAGAAGGGGTTAAAAAGGAGTTGTGCTTCCCCAGCAGAGAGCAAAGAGCTCCCAAGGGCTCCTCTACGCCCCTGCCCTCCCAGACGTACCTGGTGCCTCTGTGGGGCACGGCTGGAGTTGGCAGGTCTGCCTGGCTTCTGGTTTGGAAGTGGGGTCACAGCCCTGAGCCAGCACTTCCCCCTGGTAGCACTTCACCTCGCGCAGCCGCACACCAGCACCACACGTCTTGCTGCACTGTCGGGGTCGAGAAAGAGGAAAGAGACTGTGAGAGGCATTTTTCATTTTCCTATAGCTCCCAAGTTCTTTCTTCTAGTGAGGCCTCCCGGTCCCTGCTTTGGAGTCTATTCCTGAGGAGGTTTGGATCAAATCCCACACTGATCTCAAACTTATGCTCCCTTTCTGTTGCTGGAGGAGAGTACCCCTGAGTTGGGGTTGGGGCAGAGCAAGGGAGGAGTTTGCTTTCATCTTGCTTTCATCTCTTTAATGCAACTCAGATTTTTGTTTGGAGTGTTGATGCTGTGAGAGAAAATGGGTGCTGTGAGCCAGGCTCAGCTCTCCTCTCTTCTCATTCCCTAAATGCTCTGCAGCCACCATCAAGGGAAAGCAGGGGAAGACAGAACATGGACTCCTGGCAGAGGAGGGCACAGCTGTATCCTGTATGCCTGCAGTGTGGTGCAAGCTCTTGCTTGAGGCAATAAACCACATGCTCCAAGGTTTTCTCCAGCCTGTGTGTGCCAGTCCCTCAACCTGCTGCCTGGTCTGCAGAAAAGCAGAGCTCAGGGTCCCATCCAGACCTAGCAGAGCCCTCAGCAGAATGTGCTGCCAGAGACCCTCAGTGCAGGTCCCCCTCCACCACCACCCAGGGCTACGAGGCCTTAATCGCCCTTCCCCACCACCCCCAGTCCTACCTGAGACCAGGAGGTTGTGAACCACGTTGAACACGGCCTCCTGAAACAGGCAGCTTGTTCCTCGGGTTTCTGAGAGGCTTCACAGTCCTTCTCAGGGTACTCCCTGTACACACCATTCTCCAGGCCCGCGCACAGCACGAGCCGGGTCTTCGTCCCTCGCCCGCAGCTGGCATCACACTGGGAAGGGAGCAGAGCAGCCAGGTAACAAAGGGGGCTCAGGAGCTGCAGAGCTTCAGGTAAGCTCAGAAGCAAGGTGCTTAATGCCTGTGCTAACACCAGTCTAATGGAGGCAAGTGCTGCCCGGGTCACAGGACAATGCGTTTCTGCACGTTTCCCAGGGAGGGGGGACAGGTGCTGGTAATTAATGCTTAGCTGAGTTCACCTTGGCTGGCCTTGAGAGCAGCTACCACAGGAGACCTGGAGCAGCCAAGGTAAGACTATGAGAGGCTGTTTCTGCCTTATTTTATGTGTTTCTATGTTCTCGAAAACCACGCAGCATATCCATGTAGCAACCTACATCCTGGAGTACTAACAAGCTTTGTATGGGCCCAAGGGGACCGAAGTGGTGCACTGCAGGTGATGCACATGGACAAGTACTGCTGAGCCCACAGCTATGCAGGCTTAGCTGGGAGGGCTCCCTCCCTCAGGACACCACCAGAAGCAGCAGCAGGCAGGAGGCAGTTGTCAGTTTGAGATTTCACTGCTTTGTGCCCTTTTTCACCACTGCAGGGTCAGCATGGCTGGCTTGCATCCACCCTTAGTCATCCTGTGAACTCACAGCTCCTCAGCTGAGAGAACACGGCAAAGAAGCTGGCACAGGCAAAGGTGGGGAGCTCAGCTGGTCTTTCAGAGCTCTGCTGAGTTTGAAAGCCTGAACACAGCTGAAAACTGTACTGCAGGACTGTGTATGACCCACACCGAGGGCCAGAGCAGAGGACAGGTATCAAACTGCCTTGGGTCCCCAGGTTTAACCAGTTTGTGCTCGTTACCAGTGCTGGGTGAGACTCAACTGAGTGTAATCAGCAGCTATAAAGGGAGCGAAGTGGGAACAGAGGTTTAGCTATGGCTGGCAGGGAGAGGCCTTGGCTGCTTCCCTTTTTTCCTAGAAACCTTTTTCCTTAGTGCTTTATGAATTTCTTGTTTGCTCAAGACTTCAAAGAAAAAGCCCAAGCTCCACAACTGATTCCATGTATCCTTCTGGACACTCTGGGATTTGGATCAGCTTGTATGGGAAAGCCTAAAGTCTTTAGCAACACAAAGAGCAGAAGGAGACAGGCAGAGACTGATTGTTTGGTAGAATGGAACACCTGAACCACGTTCACTAATTCCTGAGGCAAGTACACAGTCGTGGTGATTTTCAGGGTTCAGGTTTACCTCCAGCTGTTATTTATCAAGGATGAGGCTGGTTTTTCTCTTTAGTGGCAGGATCAAAATCTTTTCAGGGGTGAGTGCAGGTTCTGGAAAAGCTCTGCTGAGGTGTCTGCAACTCTCAGCCAGGTGGGAGAGGAGGACGGTTTCCTTAGAACATTGCTGCCCTCCAATGGAGATCCCTGGGAAGGCAGCAAATGCCACAAACTTTAGAGTGGCAGAGCAGGGACAAGCTGGGGTATTCATTAGTCGTTCCCTCTTTCTAAAAGGAGCTAGGACAATGGTATAGCTCCGCGGCTGGAGGTCACACTACACAGCCTTGCTCTGTCAAGGGAACCAGGCTCCCGCCATGTCCTGTGGGATACGGGGTGGAAAGGAGGGCTGAGGACACAGGGCTGGCTTTACCTGTTCCCACTCCTGCTCCACCCAGTGTGCAGGGCAGTCCTTGTCTCCACACGGATGAACAGCCAGGGGCTTGGTGGCTGGGTCACACTGGGAGTTGGAGATCACTTTCCCCTCCAGGTTACGACACGCGATGAAGCGGCTCATGCGTCCCTCGCCACACGAACCTGAGCACTTGGAGGAACACAGGGCATTTAGACACATCAGAAAGCAAGAAAGGGGAGAGGTCAGGGTCAGTGGTGCCAGGAGAACTGAGTCCAGAGTCTAGCCCTGCCACTTGGACTATGGCACTGGATCCCAAGGGGCTTTAGAGGTACATCTAGCCAGGCGCTTCCATTCTCCAGGTACCATGAGCTTCCCAGGTTATTGAATGGAGCTCACCTCAGAGTTAACCAAAATGTATAGCACGGAGAGGCAAAAACACAGATTATTCTAGTTTCTTTTGCTTGGCCTCTGCCAGAAGAAAGCCAAAGGAGAGCTGCAGCATGTCTGCCCACCTGCTCCCTCCCGCCAGCCCTGCGCCCCTGGCACTGGGAGCAAGGAGAAGCAGCCCCTCTGGACTCACCGGGCCCCAGTCCGAGGCGGTCCAGCGGCGGTCACAGGGGGGGCCTGTGCACACCTTCTCACTGCTGGGCTTCTGGGCCTTGTCACACAGGGACACCTCCACGGAGCAGCGCACCTCCCGCCTCATCGTCCCCTGCGCGCCACACCGGGCTGAGCACTGCAAGGGGCACACCGAGTCAGCCCCGGGCTCAGGAGCAGAGAGAAAGGGTGGGAGGGAGCTATTCCTCCTCCTGCTACTCTAGGAGAGAGGGGAAGGACCCCAGCAGGGACAGAAAAAGGTGAGTTTGTCTCTATCTTTGCTGCTCATTTAGTTTGGGACCCAGAGCTCCAACACTTCAATGTTGAACTGCTGTTCAAAGTCACTGGGCCACAACCCAAGCAGTCAAAAGTGGAAAGTCAACCACAGGGACTTCAGTTAGGTTTAATTTCTCTATATCTCCATGGTATTGTTTCTCCATTCACTCTCAGTCAGATAGAACCATTTGGATCCTCTGGAAGAGGGAGGTAAAGCCTCTTTCTGGCAGGGTTTTCATTTGGTCAACACCCTGCTTGAGAAATGACCTTAGGAAAAAATGTTTTGCAGTGGCCTTTTCTGAGCAGTGCCAGAACAGGGGAGCTGTGGATAAAGGCAGCCCTTGTTTCCCAAGGATGCTGCTGCCCAGAGGCTCCCTCAGCCCTCACCATCTACCAGCCACATTCCTCCAGGCCCCATCCCAACCCCGGCTCCTCCTTACCTCTGGCAGCAAAGCTCCCCTACTGCCTACCTCGGACCACTCGGAGAGCTCCCACTGGGGCCCACAGGCCTTGTTCTTGCAGGCTTTCCTCTCCATGGGCCTGGCCAGCCCTGCTGCCTCGCAGAGGTCGTCATAAACGGAGCTGTCAAAGCCTGGGGCCAGCATCTTCCAGCAGCGCACGGTGCGGTACTGAGAGCCCTCGCCGCAGGTCCGGGAGCACTCGCTCCACCGGCTGGTCTCCCACCTCCACGAGCAGCCCCAGGAGAGAAAACACAGAGGAAAACCCAGGTAAGGGGGACAAGGGACTTGGGGTGGCAGGGTTGTGCCCGCACACTTGGGACCCCCTCACCCAGCAGCTGCTGCTATGAATCTGCTTATCACATATATGTCTGTGATGGTGATGCTGGTCTTGGTGATGCTTTGCTCTTACCAGATCCCAAATTCCTTCTCTCTTTTTGCTTGCAAGGGGATACAAAGGCTAAGTGCATACAGCCCAAAAATGACCGTACGCTTTGAGCAGAAAGTGATCCTTACAAAGATCTGTTGTGCCCCTGGACAGCTGATGCCATTTCCACTCACCTAGGCTGGCAATCTCTCCCTGTGCAAAATTCGTGGGTGGGTTCTGGTCGGGTCAGGGCATCACAGTACGATTCGTCCACTTCCACTCCATCGTACCTCACACACATTGCATAGGACGAGCTGATACCTGCTGGGCAAGCAACACCCTTCTCTCAGTCATGCTCAGATCAAAAAGCCTCCTCCCACCATCATTAAATAACTGGAGTGCTCACTGCATCTGAAACTCTACCTGCCATGTAAAAAGTACCAGGATTCTCTCCATCAATGCCCCAAAAGGACCTCATGTGATCAGCCATTGGAAGCCAAACCTACCTGAAGTGCATGTGGAGCTGCAGGGGGCATAAGCTGAGACTTTCCAACGATACATGTCAGCCAAGCTGATGTCATCGTGGCCCACGGGGCTCACATCGAACTCATTACTGCAAAAAAAGGAGGTGGTGTGAGCGAAAACTGAAAAAAACTGCTGCAAACATAAAATAGAGGAAAATTCCTCCTCTCTGTTTTTGAAGATGGGAAGAAACCCAGTGTTTCTGCTCTACATCTTGCTCACCCCCTGGGCAAGGCAAACCACTGATGAAAAGAGAGTGCAAAGCCTGAATTCAACTAGCAATTCACCTCCTGAATTCAACTAGCAAGGAGAAAGCATCGTTCATAGTAAGTCTCATGTATATTATGGTCTTTCAGCCATGTGGGTGCCCTCAGCCTCAGCTCATACAGCCTCAGCTCATACTACCACCTTGAGAGCCATGATTTAGGTTGGAAAGGGGAGCTCAAGCAAGGTGTCTCTCATATCATATAATGTGGCAGGGAGAGTTCACATGTGGCTTGCCAGAAATATTTAAAAGTTGGCCCTCAGTCTCCTGCCAAATGTGTACAAAAGTCTCATAAGCTTATGTGCTCAGAGGAATGGGACAGGCGGGGCATGATGTGGTGGTAAATGTGTGTATGTGACATGCTATGGACTCCTGGCCTTCTTTACAACCACACCAGCATTGGCCTTGCAGGTTCTTCAGCATCCATTTAAAGGGCAGCAGGACCTGAAATATGTTCTGTGACCTTTGTGTCAGGCCAGTTGTGACACTCGGTCTTTCAAGGAAGCAACTACAGCAGCTGCCAGGGATAGACACTGGTGAACGGGGTCATCAAGGACAGCAGGGAGTCTGCCAGAGGACTGGCTTGACCCTCCCTCCCCAGCTAACCACGCCCCTGCTTTGCCCAGGAGACCAAGTGCCACCTTTCCGTGCCAGGGGCTCGCAGAGGCTCTGCCTGGCTGATGTCCACAGTTGGGCTGGCACCTCGTAGAGGGCTCTCCACAGATGCCACCATGCTGTAGTTGGCTGCTGGCCCCTGACTCCCAGCAAACGCCTCCACCTTCAAGTCCTCCAGTGAGTTCTTATGGGCCAGCCCCTTGTGGAGGCCCTGTGGCCATGGGGCAGCTGCCCCAGTCCATAGCCCTGCTGAGGAGTTCCTTGGGGCCATCCTGGCTGCCAGGTGCTGCAGCTCCCTGCAAAAGGCAGTGTTGTGAGGGTCTCTGTGGCACAGCCTCCTGAAGAGACGCAGCCTGGAGGATGCTACGTGGCTGTTCTCTGAGAGCTCGGGTCTCCTCATGCTGTAGGGCACAGCCGTGCTGATGGAGATTTGGTTGAACCTGAGAGCTGGAAGAAAAACACAAGGATGCTTTAACTACAGTGGATGGCTTGTATTTCAGCATGTGACATTTAGCAAGGCAAAAAACATTCAGTATTTGGCCTCAAAATCATAAATTGCCACCAGGGAGCACCAAGAGGCCTTACTTACTCTGACCAACCTCTCTATCTGCTCTGGAGCTCCATTTAAGCTCAAGTCTGGGCCTTCAGTCCTGGGCTGAGGAATGTTGCAGATGTCCTTTGTTTCTGAATTGCTTTTTGGCTCTCCAGATTGACCTCAGATTTGACTTGCCACCTGATGATCACTGGACTGTTGCTAGGCCCTGCTGCTGTCACTGCCCTGCCTGCCAAGCTCAGGTGCTGAGGCACTGCCATGCCTGATCCATACAGTGCCCACCCTCTCCCAGCTCCCCTTCCCCCACAGAGCTGCTGGCCCTTGCTGCTCCCCAGCAGTCTCCACCCCATTCCATCATTCCCTCCTGTCCACCCCAATGGTAAAGCCACCTTAGATTTCAAGAAGACCAGTGTGGGACATCTGCTTTCAATCAGTAAAACAGGAGAAGGAAAAACAAAGCAACCGACCCAACTCTGTTTCTCCACCAATTGCTGCTGCTTCCTCCTCCTCTTCCTCTCCTGCTGTGTTGGCATGGTAAATCTGTCTGATCTGGAAGTCATACTTCTCCTTCTCTTCACTTTGTTCCCAGCCCCAGTCCCGGGTCTGACTGGTGGAGTTGGTCTGGAAGAAGTGCGGGTGACTGAAGTCCAAATCTTCGTGCCCTTCTCTTAGAGGAAGCTGTTCACTGGTGTCATCTGGAGATAGGGAGAGCCATGTGGCATTGAAATCTTGGGCAGCTCTGGAGTTGGCTGGCATGGGGTGGTTCTGGCTGGTCTCTGGTAGGTGATGATAGAGAGGTCTGGCTAGAGCAGGGGCTGCGGTTCGGAGCGGCGGCATCCGTGGCACAGTGTAGTCATAAGTTATGTGTGGCATTTTCCCATTAAAGTTATAGTACTGGAGGAAAGAGAGAGAGAGAAAAAACTGCTTTCATTTTAGGGATGTGTGCTTTCCCAGAAACCTCTTCTAGCCACATCTATTTGGTGATGGATGTTGAGAGAAGACATCATCCTCACAAATTCAAAAGGAGAGCCGCCCCTTGCCAAGATTATCTGGCTTCCTCAGCCACCTACACATGCAGGTTTGGCTTGGGAACCAGGTTATATTCCTTCTGTCTGAAAGAAGCAGGCAAGACAGCAAAGCCTAAAACTAGCCCTTCACATACCATGGCATTCAGAGACTGGTTAGTGGGCCCGTGAGCCATGATGTACTCCAGCCCATCCGAGTTCAGGCTTGAGGGCCGCCGGTACTTGAAGATGGTGCCAGCCACCCTGAAGTTCTGGGGGTTGTCAATGGCAGAGTTGCCGTTGAAGAAGAAACGCCCAGATTCATCTGCAAGTGCTTCAAAGAGAGAGAAAACAGACAAATGTGGCGCTTTGTGGAACACTGGGGCTTCAGTGGCAATGAGGAGAGAAAACAGCCCATCAACGAGAAAAGTCCAGCAGAAAAAGAACACCAGGCCCTGCCCACAGCGAGCTTGGGTTCCAAATGTCTCTCCTGCCACTGGAGATGTGGTAGCCTTGGTTTATGGAGAGCTGAAGCACCCCTGTGTTACCCTGGAGGAAAGGCTCACATGTGGGAATGCACAGAGCCTCCTCCCACCTCCCAGGCAGCTGAACTGGGATCTCCACATCCATCTGGCTCCCCTGCTTACCCAGGATGTTTTCTGTTTTCCTGCGCTCAATGATGAGGATGTCCATGGCACCAGCAGGGATGTTGGTGACGAACACGTAACCTGAGGAACAGAACAGAGCGTGAGGAGACCCCAAGGACAGAATCAAAAGGTCTGGATGGGAAAATCAGCTCATGGGAAAAGCATGTTTGTAGGGGGCAGGGCTGCCTTTCAGGAGCAGGATGCCAAGGGCATAAATGCATGTTGCACCAGTCTGTGAGCTCTAATCCAAGGTCCCCTCTGAAATCTCGTTACAGATCACCATCACGAGTCCAGTCTGAGCACTGCTGGGTTTGGAGTCAGGAAGGAACTGCACAAGTGAAACAGTCTGGCTTTGGGGGTGTGGATGAATGTGTTTCTCACACTCTTTCTGGCAAGAGCACAGAAAAAAGCTTAGTAGCAATCAGGGCTGATGCAGAACAGAAGATGGAAAAAGACCATAGGTCCCCTAAGCTCCTGACTCCATGGAATTTGTCTCAGGAGTAACATAAAAATTGACCTTTAAAGGGAGAGGAAATCAGAGGCTCTTAAAGTCGCATGGTTTGGCAGTTTGTCTTCCTTGCTAGAAATGCAGGTCTTGTCTGTTCTGTAAGATTTTAGGAGGGATGGAATGGGAGGCCAAACCTGTACCCATACTGCTAGTGGGGGTAGCACCATTCCCCCTGCTCTGGAAAGGGGCCCAAGTGCTTTTCTAGTCTGGTGTTTGTAGAGAGGGAGGCAGACTAGTGAAACAACAACAGTGTGAAATGATGTTCCAAAACATCCTCAAACCACAGTTGATTAATTACTAATGAGCATACCACAGTCTATTCCTTCTGTGGGTGGAGGACTGGGCCATCAGGTTGCAAGGGATGAATCCTCGGCCTGGTTTCAGAGGGGACTGTCCCTGAGCTGTGCCAGCCACAGGACTGGGGAAAGCAGGAGATTAAGTGCAGGCTGAAACAAATGCTGTGACCCTCATCATAGCTTAAGTTTCAAATGAACACGTAGCACGAATAAAAGAAGATTCATTGATCCCTTCACATTATCTGAGGTGGGCAAGATGCCAAAATCAATAGGAACAAAGAGATCCCCAGCTGCTTCCTATTGTAAAGAGGTGAAGGGAAACCTTACCAGACTAATGTACAGCACATCAAACCAATCTCCTCTGACGGTTAAGTGAAAAGGACAAAACCAGGCATTTAAGCATGGGTGGCACTCCTCAGCTCTTTCCACCAAGCAGCTGGGAAACTCCTACCCTTGTTTAAGCCAGTTGGTGGTAGGAAGTAGCAGGTGAAGTCTCTGGACTGTGGTAGCAGGGAGTACCTATCTGTGAGATTGCCTTTCGGAAGCTGCCCGAGACACGGTGGCAAGTGCTGCCGTCCCCTCCACACACCCTGCATCTGTCCATCGTCCGGGGCGAGTACAGGCTCCCATCGCACCCAACCGGCTGCAAAGAACAAAACAAGAGAGGGTTTCCTGGGGCCAGCTTATCTCCACAGGGCAGGGTCTTTCCCAGGAAATGCTTCTGTGCTCTTTTGGGGAGGGGGTTGAGGGGGTTGTAATGAACAAATCCAACACCAGGCCTGGGTTTCAATTCCCTGCAGGGACCCGTTGGCCTTGTGATGAGCAGGAGGTGCAGTCATGCAACTATACTCCCAAATTTTCTACTACTTCCTCCCAGAGCCTCACCTCACACTTTCCATTGATGCAGACCCCTTGATAGGTCCTGTCCTTGCAGGAGGTACCATCCTGTGCTCGGGCCATCAGCTGCCTCTCCCCACTCCGAGTGGTGCACTGGAGGTCACAGGGCTTGTTGGAGATACTGGTGTAGTCATCTGAAGGGACAGAGGCACAGAGTCACCAGGCAGGTCAAAGTGCTCAGAGACGAGCAGTAAGGAAGGGGACCTTCCCCTTATCCACACTGATGGTTTGATGTCACCTTGATGTTCCTGCTGATTGAGATGAGACCCCAAATCTACACATTTTGTAGTAGTGAAGGGGTCATGGTATGAGGCTGCAGCTGGGAACTGTGCCTAGCAGTAATACTTCTTGCTGGCAAACCCTCTTCTTTGCCAAGAGGGCTACTGACTCTGTGGGGCTGTGGCCAGCTACACCCCGTTCAGCTGAGGAGCTGAAACTGTAGGTGCAGATGCTCCATGTCCTCTTAGCAGATAATTGAAAAACAGGTGAGTCCCGAAACAGGGTAATCTACCTTAGGTGAGCTCAGTCTGAGCCTCAAGGAACAACTGGACACCCATGTGAAGCCATCTGTCTTGACTTTGCAGGGAATGGATGAGTATCTTGCTCAGAACAACCCAGCACCAGCCCAGTGGGAAGCAGGCTGGGTGAGAGGCAGCCAAACAGGTAGAAGGCACCAGGAGCATGAACACCCACTCTGCCAAGATGAGTGCTGATTAGCCAAGACAACCCAGAGAAGCCCATGTCCTGTCTGCCCAACACTGCTTGCTGATGGAGGACCTGAAACAGGAGCAATGAGGGGAGACAGGAGGCCTGGATGGGTCGAAGGGTTCTGTGAAGAGACAGGGAATGATTTCTCCAAAGCAGAGAGCACAGGGAAGCACTTCCAGACCAGCCAGGAGTATCTATCCCGTGTCCCCAGGACCTTCCCCTTGTGTGCCTCAGGAGATTCTGTGGGTGTTTTCTCACCCTCATCCTTTGTGTGAAGCTGTGAAAACTCACCCGGATAAAGGGGCATCCAGTGGTAGTAGCGCTTCCCAAAGGCTTTGGCATTGAAACTGGAGCACTGCTGCTGTTTGAAGCTTGCTGTGTTGGCTGGGCAGGGCTATGGAGGGAACAAATACCATCAAAGCTCCCATGGTTGTGACAGCTGCTTGTCACTGCTGCATCCTTGGAGGATGAAAATGCCCTGTCCACCCTGGAAGGAATTAGCAATGGACTCTGAGGTGCCCTAATACAGGCAGAAAGGTCAGGGCTTCATTGCCAAGGGGCTCTCAGACAGCTGTATTTAACAGCCCTGCAAAAATTCCTTCCAGCAAAGGGAAAACCATACAGGAAAAACTTCATCCCTCCCCTCACCCCACAAGAAATATGTTTTTACATTCTTTTCCCCCATCTCTCAGTCCCAGAAAGTAAAGCCCATCTCCTATGTCCTCAAAGGCCCATCATCCACCACCCCAGGAGTGGATCCTACCCCTTGTCTCTGCTCCTCTGTGGGATCAGTCCCACCCCGAGTGTTGATGCTCTTGCAGCTCCAGGTGGGACCCCTGGAGTCCCACATCCCCCAGTAAGGACCAGTCAGCACTGGAAGTGATTCTCACCTGCTGCTGGCACAGTTGGTAGTGCTTGGCTTGACCAACACACATGGTGCTGTTTGTTCCCTGGGGCATCTGGAGCCTGGAAAGCAGAAATTTCCAGACACGAGATGGAGATCTGTGAGCTACCAAAGTACTGAGGATGACAGAGGAGTCAGACCTGACTTAGAGGGGAGAAACAAGGCAGGCATTTTATGGGAGCAAAGCTTTCTGGATCTAGACTGGCCAACATCTCCTCTGAAACACATTTTCAGGGCTTTTAGGTGAGCTGTGATTTTAGGCTACTCTCTTTTTGGGGCAGGTTGAGCAGATAGAGAGCAACTGCAATATCACTGCCTCTGTGTCCCTTCACCTCTGAGCTCCAAAAGGGTAGATGTGACCCAAGGGACAATAGACCCTGATGATCCATCACTTCCATGGAAGCGCCCAGGACTTGCAGTGACCAGGGAGTTGATCTCAGGATTCACTGTGCAGTAGGCAGAGAGATGCCACCTCTCATGAGGACTGGCCAGCTTAAAAGACTAACAGGAAAGGCTTGGTGCGGGTGATATACCAAAACCATGGGAATTTCAACACTTGATGCTTTAGCTGATCCCTGGAGTAAAATAACCACACAAAGCCTCTCCACCCCAGCTGTGGATTCAAGGATAGAGCCAATGCCAAATGGAGAGAAAAATCCCTCTTCTGGCAGGAGGCAAAGGGCAGAAGGGCTGCCCTGGCTGGGGGGGTGTGGGACAGCCCCAGCCTCCCTCCCTGTTCTCTGTTTCCCACTGCTTTCCCATCATGGCCACTGGGTGCTGGGGAGGAGGAGGAGCAGCAGCAGAGACATCCAGGGAGGCCACACCCAGAGAGAAGGTGCTGCAGCACATCTGGACCCTCACCATGCTGCCAACCAGCCCACATAAAAGGAGCTTTCTGCTGCAGGAAGGAGGGGAGGTTGGGGGCCCTAGTTTGAGTTTCCTCCACTCAGGAGTGCATTCATGCAGAAGGGAAAGCTGGCTGTGCTGCAGGATTCCAGCTCTCATTAACACCTCAGGAGCCTGGAGCAGCAGGTTTGGGAGGTGCTGGAGGAGGAGGAGGAGGAGGGTTTAGTGGCAAGGTGACCCAGAGGGAATAGCAGGAGTTCAGGCAGCTGAAGCTCTCCAGCTCTCCCCACTCCCACAAATCCAGTCCGACTGATACCACGACTGTAGCAGCTGTAGGGGACAAGTGGCTGTAGGGGACAAATGGAGATGCTGTCAGGTGACAGCCAGATAAATGACAGAGGGGAAAAAACTTGCCAACTCTGCAGGGAATAAAGAGGAGAAATTGCTGAGATGTGGCTGAGCTGGCTCCTGCCAGGAGTAAATCAAGTCTCCATACGGTGTCTGGGAATACGTAGCCACATCCTTAGCTGGTCACAAATCAGGGTTAGGTTGGTTGAGCAGCCCTTGTAAGTGAGGGCTTGTGAAGGAAAGGGGAAGGGGAACAGAGCTAGCCTTCTCCAGCCCACAATTCCATCATCTTCAAGTCTCCCACAGACCCCAGGAGGGGACCAAACCCTGCTCCCCATCAGACAAGTCAAGCTGAGTGGGGGACATGTTCAGGGGTGTGCTTCTCCCCACCACTGCCTTGCTCCATGGACAACAGCTGCCTTCCTTTCCCAGAGGCCACAGATGAGGGAATGGCCAACCCTGCAAAACAAGGAGGTTTGGCCCCAAAATGCAGGTCAGGGCACCCAATTTCTTTTCTGCCACTTGAGACCTGGCCAAGGGCTCAGGCTGGGACATGACTCACCTCTGTCTCAAGCAGTGCCTCTCCCGAGACATCACACCTCCTCCGCAGGACCGGGAGCAGGTGGACCAGGAGCTCCACTCTCCCCACCACTTGGTGACCTCTTCATCCCAGGGGCCACCTCCATCTGCTGCCTCACTACTGTCCTGACAGAAACAGAGCATGGTTAGCTGGAGAACCTGGCTCCTCACCACCAAAGGCAGCTGCCATGTCACCTGGATGCCTTCTAAATGGGCAGCACTGGGACCAACGTGCCAGGATCCAGGCCCTGTGGGGCCACACCAGGCTCACACATCTCAGAATGTGTTGTTTACTGAAGTACAGCTGTGAACAGTGTTAAATGCAGCCATGAGTTTAACACAGGACAGTGACTGAAAAGGATTTATCCAGCTGGATACTGAGCGTTTCAATACTAATAGGTGAAAATTAATAATTTGTGTGTGTGTGTATGTGTGAAGTCTGCTTTAAAGCAAGGGCTCAGGGAAGTTGTATCAGTGATACTGTTGGCAAAACATGCTGGTTTGTGGTAGTGGCTGATAGCCCTGTTGCAAACAACCCACCTGCAAAGCATAACTGATGGATGTGACAGAAAACTCAGCAGGGTTTGCTCATCACTAAATGTGCTCTGCTCGCTATTTTGGTTGACTGTCTCTTGGCTTTATGCTCTTTCACGGTGTAATAAAGCCAATGTGCTCTTCATCTTGTAGTGCAATTCCTGCCTGAGAACTTGTGTTTCCTCAATGTCTGCCAACAGAGCAGCCTCTGGGCAGAGGAGATGCAGCTGGTTTATGCAAATGTTTTTAAGTTGTGACTTAAATGGTTGAAATGCCCATAGTGCCTCTTCCTGATAGCCAAAGCATGTTGGAAGGAACTTACTGTGCTGCAAAAAAGCACCGTGTTACCTGGTGCTTCGCTCTTGAGTGATTGCAAGAGTTGGTTTCAAAAAGAACACAACAAAACTCCTCTCTGCACTTGGATGTTCTGGCTGGAGCTGACTTGCTTGACAGGGACCAAATGCTGTGGCCAGCAGATGAGTTGCTCAAGAGGAAAAGGAAATTTAAAAGAAACAGACATGTTTTCAAAAATACCTTTTTTCTGTTCTTCCAAACAATCATCTCAACCCTTTTCCTATGAGAACTTTTGTCTCACTGTTTATTATCATACTGTAAATAGAAATTCTGACTATGTAGCTTCCACATTTACAGAGGAAAGAAACCAAAGGTCTCTCATTGTAAAGTATTTTCAGCAAAATCTTTCCCTGACCCCTCCTATGCTTCTCTGTCATAAACATCTCAAGGCCTGGGGAGAAGGAGCACTTCACAACTGTCAGGAAGGAGAATTCTAGTGATTTATCCGGTGTCTGTGTGGAGAGCTCAGCGCAATACTGATTCTCCCACAGCTGGAGGAATAACCAGAGCTGGTGTCCTACCACTTCCCTGAGTAGTGACACGAGGCTTAAGGACTGCCTGGAGGGAAGGCATGTGGACCAAAAGCTGCAATATTTACATAGCTTTTCCCCAGGTGGCAATAAAAATAATCCTGCTCTGGGGATCTTGTGATCCAAATAGGTGAGGCGAGGCAGAAGGGAAGCAGGTGAAGGGAAGTGAAACAGCCTGTTCTACCCTCAGGATATGAAACAGGATTTGTGTATTTGGAGCGGTGCAAAGTTGCAGGCACCTTTTCAGGGTTACTGGTCCTGGGGTGTTTTGCCTGGATACAGGGAGATCTGGCATGTGGTGGCAGAGCTGAGGTTTGGGGATGATCAGCATCCCTGCCTTTGTGCAGCATTTTCTTATGGATGGAGTAGGATACACCTCTGCACTGCGCCTCTTGGGAATGACAGGAGCCCAAATGAAGATTTATTGAAGGATGCTAGTCAGAGGGACTTTTTCCTTTTAATAAAATGTGTTCCCCTCTATCCATAAGCCGTGTTCCTGCTTCCTCTCTGCACTGGAGGAATCAATCACTTTTTAAGTAGATTGATTTGGCTCTCAGGTTTTCCATGACCAAGCTCCCTTCCCAGTCCTTGCCTAGGAGCATTTATTTTCTTGTGTAAGCAAGGACAATGCTGAGCTGTCCCCTTGGCCATGCCCCTTATGGTATGACTGCATCTGAGCCCTCGGCCTGGGGACAAGGAGGGGAACTTCAGGTACTTAGAGCTGGAGCAGCTGCTTCCAATCTGTGCTGAATTTATTGTATTGTCAGAAATAAATCTGCACTGACCATGAAACACAAATGGTTCTTGTTTTTAATTGGAGATATTTGCATTTTCCAAATGTCCAGATAATAAATTAAGGAATGTGGGACAGATTCCAGATAAGATCAGCTCCTAGCTTTAGTTTCCCAAGCCCCTCGATAAATCCCAAGAGTGGATTCTGGATCAGTGAATCCCCCTCCCCATCTCCTCCTCAGAGAGGGAGGAGTCAAAGGGGCTTTACAACAACTCTTTTGCACTGTCCTGGTGTTACAGGAGATGCTGGAGGTGCTCTGATTTGCACTCTGCTGCAGAATCATAGAAATCTAGAGCAGACTAGAAAAACCAGAGCAGGAGATGCACACGAGTCCAGTCTTTATAAGGCTGGTTCTGCCTGGGCTTGGCTGAGGGCTCTGCCTAAAGCAGGTAAGAGGACCAGGTGTGATTCCTTAGGTGATGAGAATTTCCATTCATAGAAAAGACAGACCATATTCTAGTTCAGCCAGGTGCTCTCCACACGAATCTCCCCTGAGGTGCTTGTGGTTTGGCACCTGGTGGTTACGGAGCTGCAGCTCTTCCTCTCTTGGGTTAACCAAGGAATTCCTGCGCCTCCTCACCTGGGCTGGAGGGGAGGGCTGCCCTGCTGCCCTCTTGCTGGGGGGGAGCAGAGCTTTGAACCCCAACCTGTGGGGAACTTTTCCAGGATAAAATGCCTGTCTCCAGCTTTGCCAGCATCAAAGACAGAAACACCAGTCTCTAAGCCAGCGTCACTGAAAGCTTTTTCTGTCTAAGCAAAAGCCCAGCAGCTGCTTCCCCTCTCCCCCCTGCCAGACAAAGGTTGCCACAAGCAAAATGCTTCAGCCCTGCACAGAAGGGTGGGCCTGGACTGACATCCTATCGGATTTCCAGGCGGCCTTTCTGAAGAGTTGAAAGGGATGAAATAAATTCTCTGCTGACTCTCTGTCATGCTCTGGATCAGCTCTGAGCTACACTGGGTTTCCCAGAAACCTGGGAATAACTGCAATTACCCTGTCAGTGGCCCAGTCTCCTGTATTGCTTATTGTTGTGCCTAATCTTGAGATTCATTAGAGCCTGGCTCCTGGAAAAAAAAAGCTGTCTGGGAAGAGAGACCACAAACATGCCTCTCTAGTTCCCTTAATAGAGGAGCTGGGGGGAGGCTCTCCAGTGCAGCCTGGTATGCCTTGAGGGCTGGCCCACCACTGAAGGGCACAGTAGCTGTCGTAAAATGTTCTGCTCAGCCCTGTCTGAGCCTGTAAGACAACTAGAAACAGCAGCTGAAAATGAAATAAATTCTTCCCAGGCCTTTTCTGAGGCCATTAACTGCATGTCCTCTACCAAAAATTTCCACGTTCTCTTTACTTAAGGGCTTCTCTCTACAGCAAACCACACTACTTACTGAAATACTAAGTAGCTTCAGATGTCTGAATGCCTGGAATGAATGGCAGATTATTATCTGGGAATGAATGACCGTGTTCAGTGCCCCTGGTTTGGGTTCCTCCTCTCATTCTCTGACTAAATCTGTGGTGATAGACTCTACCACAGCCATGAGAAAAAAAAACAATAGCATTTGCAATTATGCCCTGATGTTTTACAAAGGAATTGGTGTTTGTGCAAAGCTATTTCTCATCCTGTTATTGCTTTATCCTGTTTGGGCAGACTAGATAGTTTGCATGCGAGATTCAACGTTTGGAAGCAGACATAAACACAAATTTTCCTTAGAAAAGCTGAAACAAGGTATTTGAGGAGTTTTTCATAGGGAAAGGTATCCTGAGGTAAAACAAGCAATGCAGAATAATTGTCAAGGGATGAGGAAGAACAACAATCTGTGGAAAAAAACTGGCAGCTTGTTAGCGATGTGAAATTGCAGCAGATAAGTAACAGAAATCTGGACATATAATGAGGCACAGATGAGAAGCAAATTAGAAAACCAGCGAACAGAAGCCAGTGGAGAACTACCAAGTTCTGTTCGTAATCCTGCCATGACAGAAAGTTCACAGGCAAGCGCTGCACGTCATTACAAAATACTTGATCCAAGTCAGTTAGGTCATTCCCTGCAAGTGGGACAACACACTTATTCTGGGGCAAGCTGGTAGAAAGGATGGAAAACTGCAAAGGGGGAGAAGGGAATAACAGACGCTGTGCATGAGACATGTCTATCATCAGGATTTTCAGAGGCATTGAATGCAGCTAGGAAGGAATTTGCTTGCCCAAACTATGGAGTGAGGCTTTCTGATACTCTTTGCATAACCATGTTTTATTTAGAAAATGGGAGAGCAAGAAGAACCTCAGGTTTATCCCCCAACCAGGACAACTTGAATCATGTAATCTGCGATCAGATTGCTCCGCGGGCATCTCCTGGAGCAAGGAAGTCCTTGGGGCAGATCTGGCAACAGTATTAATGTGTGTTTGTCCTGGAGAGGGTTGAGGAGCCCTCCTCCCAACCCAGGGTACCCTTGTCTTAGGTGTTGTACAAACGCAGCTGCTGGGGGCAGGGAGAACCACGAGCAGCCAAGGCTTGTGCACATGTGTTGATGGAGGAGTCCATCCAGGTCAGTCCCAAATGAAGGACTTCACATCTGTTTATCCTGACCCAGTTTGCTCTGCTTGAAGTTTCTGGCTTAGCCCTGCAGTTCAGGGGTGAACAGAACAGTCAGCGGATGTGTGTGGAGGTAAAAACAAATCGGAAATAAGACACTTGAGCTTTGAAGTTAAGACAAACCCCAGAACAGGAGACACTGCTGCTCCTCAAACCTGGGTTATTCACTGTAAAGCTGCAGTGTCTGGTCTTTTCTGTGTTTAAGATGGCTCATGTGAGATTGCTTTGCCCCAGCCATGAGTCTGGGGGTGGGAAACACAACCCAAGCCCCTCTTCCTTTAGCAGAGTAGAATTTCTTAGGCAACAAAGAAATCTGGACCTGTTCCCCTCGGGGGCACAATGCACGCAGTGACCCGTGAGGGCAGGGGCACTGCTGGTGCCCCACAAAGCCTGGATTTCTGCCTGCTCTGCCACAGTAACGAGGGGGGGGGGGGGATTCTCCCAGGCTGGGCCTCGGGAAGGAAAAGGGGACTGGCACAGGGGTTTTGGTGTTGCTGTGAAACAAGTGCCACGGGGAGGGCCAGGTTGAGAGGGTCCTTTGTGGAAGAGAGCAGGAATGAGGGGAGCGTGGGGCTCGGATGCCTGGACATGCATCCCACGGTCAGCAGGGAAAGCAGCTGCCTAAACCCATGCTGGGGTGGCAGGACGGATGGGGAAGAGGAAAACCTGTTGTTTCCAGACCTAAACCGGAGCCAACTCTCTGCTAGAGATGAATGTGGAGGGACGAACGCGGGGGGACAGCTTTGGGCGAAGCCCCAAGTAGGGAAAGACGCTGCTCCCCCGCCGTCCTTCCGGTGATGCTGGGACCCTCCTCCGGCATCCTCACACCCTTTTGTTAGTGCCAGGCAGGGCGAGTAGACACAGCCTGGTCCTCGGGGTCAGTTTGGGGGAGAGGCGACAAACCCCCCTTACCAAGCAGCTCAGGAGTGCGGGAGGGACGCGGGGGGGGATCCCGGAGTGCAGGAATCTGAAACCTGCGGGGAAGGGCGAGGGGCCGCGGGTCGGACCCCCACTGCCTCCCTGCCCCGCCGCGGCTCCCCTAGGGGTGGGAAGAAGGGAAGGAAGGAGGGAAAGAGGGAGGGAAGGCAGGAAGGAGGGAGCGGGTCGGGGGGGAGGCTCCGCCGGCGCCGCTTACCTTATCGCCGAGGGGGGCGGCGGCGCGGAGGAGGAGGAGGAGGAGGATGAGGAGGATGCGGGGAGCGGCGGCCATGCCGCGCTGCTGCTGCCGCTGCCGCGGAGGAGGAGGCGGCTCGGCGGCCCACCAGCGGCGGCGGCGGGCGCGGCGGGGCCCGGGGAGCGCGGCCCGGCATGGCTGGGGGAGTTAATGACTTTACAACCTGCCGGGTGGCGGGCGGCGACCCGCGGCGCGGCCGCTCGGCGGGGGAGGGAGGAGGGATGCGGATGGAGGGATGGGGCTGGGATGGGACGGGGGCCGGGCGCTCCTCGGGCCCCGCCGCGCCCCGCCTGCCCCTCGCACCGCCCTGCTGCCGCCGCTCCCCGAGCTCCGAGGGCTCCCGCTCTCCCTCCTGCCGAGCCCCCGCTGCGGCCCCGGCACCGAGGGGTCCCTGCGGAGCCACCCGCCCTCCGGAGCGGAGCACTCCGCTCTTTGCCTCCCGCACAAAACCCCGTTTGCCACCCGATTCCTCCTTCCTGCCGTCTTTGGGCGAGCTCTGCTTCTCCAGGCATCCCTCTGCCCGTGCTGGAGCAGCCTGTGTTCCACGCTGGGACAGAGTGCAGCATCACCTGGGACACGGGGAGCTGCTCTTGACGGGGTGGTGGGTGAATTACAGAATAGTTTGGTTTGGAAGGGACCTTAAAGCTCATCTCATTCCAACCTCCTGCCATGGGCAGGGACACCTTCCACTATCCCAGGTAGCTCAGAGTCTCATCCAACCTGGCCTTGAACACTTCCAGGAATGGGGCAGCCACAGCTTCTCTGGGCAACCTGTGCCAGGGCCTCACCACCCTCACAGGGAGGATTTTCTTCCTAATATCAAATCTAACACTGCCTTCTGTCAATGGAAAGCCATTCCCCCTTGTCCTTGTCTGAAGTCCCTCCCCAGGTTGCTTGCAGCCCCTTTGGGCACTGGAAGGGGCTCTAAGGTCTTTCTGGAGTCTTCTCCAGGCTGAACAACCCCAACTCTCAGCCTGTCTCCAGAGCAGAGGTGCTCCACCCCTTAGAGCATCTCTGTGGCCTCCTCTGTTGGACTCACTTCAACAGGTTCTCCTATGTTGGAGGCCACAGCACTGGGCATAGAACTCCAGGTGGGATCTCACCAGAGCTGAGTACGGGGGAGAATCATGCTGCATACAACTTGAGAGGAATGAATTTGCTTGCTGGTACTTTCTTTGCCCCTTTCTGGATCACCCCTTGCTGTGGTTGTGATCACGAGGCAGCTCCTGGCAAGGTGCTGCCAGTCTCCATGCTGGCACACCTCAGCCATCCCGGGAGTTGGCTACTGTGATCCATGGACACAGGCTGTGCAGAAATGGCATCAGGTGTCCCCAGCCTGGGGCGGGCAGCTGGGGAGCAGCGGTTTCTGCCTGCCAGATGTTCTGTAATTAGTGTGGGGAGGTGATTCCAGCACTCAGCACTGCTCCCTCATCAAGGGTTTCAGCCTCAAGGTGGAGGGAGGGGAGAGGAATGATGGAGTGTCAGCAGGGGGGACCGGCCGGGGACTCCTGATCAAAGCTGTTTGCTGGCAGGCAGGGGGCAGGGGAGGAGGGGGTGATCTGCTTCTGACCCAGGCAGAGAAAATGAGGGTGAGAAGCGCTGACAAAACACATGGTTGCACCATGAGCTGCCTTCTACAAAGGCAGGGAGGGGGAAAAAGCTTCAGAGTCAATTCCTGGCTTTCCTGCCCTGCTGCAGCCCTGTGTAATGTTCCTCTGGAGGCAGCTCCTGCCCTGCAGATAAGCAAAGTTGTGGAGAGACACACGGAGGTGGGGGAGAGGCTGTGACTAAGAAGAAAAGGGGGACTGGCTGGCTCCAGCTGGGTGAGTTTCAGTGCATCTGATCTTCTTCAGCCTCTCCCAAAACCAGTGTCAGAGCAGGAGCCCTGGCAGGCAGAAGCAGGCTATGGAGTGCAGCTCAGTACAGAGGTGATTTGGAGAGAGGGATCTGCATGCTCTAAGGGAGCATGGCAGGGCAAATCCAGGTGGCCTGTGATTCTCTCCCCTCCAGGCCCCTCTGTGCCCCCTCTCTCCTGACCCTTCTTGCTAGTCCTGCTTTCATCCCCTTTCATCACTCCTGAGCCTCTTGTGCTCACAAGGAGTGATACAAGCGCAGTGTGGAAGGCAAGAAGACAGTGTTAAATGCTGCTTCTCATTTCACATCCTGAATTTAAACAGTGCTGTTATTTCTCGAGGTGCAGTGGAGGTTTTGAATGCTCTCAGTCAATGTGGGATCAAGGGCATGGGAGATAAATGTTCCCTTGTAGTCTTGAGACACCTCCCACGGTAAACAGTGTATGGGAAGGTTTGATAGTGTTACTTAACTGATTAATTAATTTTAAACCTTGCTAACAAAGCCACCACAAGTTAATTCCAGTCTTGTAATCATTTCCAATCCACCTCTCCCAGTTTGTATTTTTTTTCCTACTGTCTTTATTCAGACCATAAAGTAAAGCTGCCACTTTCTAACTGGGCCAGTTGGTTCTGATGTGGGACACATTACATGTGAGCTTGGCAGCCCTTTGTGGTTTTGCATTCAGCCCTACCATTACCAGGGGCTTTTCCCCAGTTGCTTCCCCGTTTCATAAGCAGGTCTGTATTACCACCAGACAATGTTTAAAGGATTCACGAGGTTGAGCAGAGCCACCTGGTTTCATCCCAAGAGTCTCTCTATAGCCAGTGTTTTTCACTGTCTGTGCCAGCCACCTTCAGACACATGGGCTGCTTGCAGGGGACTGATTCGTACTCATTCCCTACCTCCCTGGAAGTTGCCTGGGATTATTTCATCCTCTTGCTTCATTGAATTTGGTTCCATCCGCCAGCCGTTTCTCCAAAAACCTTCCAAACGTAGTCAGGAAGGGAATTAAAGTGTACTGCCTTTGGAAAGGAGAGGATCCTCAGCTCTAGAGTGCCCTCATGAGGGATCTGCAGAGCCTCTCCTCAGCCTGAGCGTAACTGCACAGTCCGGCCACAGCGGGGAGAGCCCAGTGGGATGCCTACCGTGACTTTCCCCCCTCCCTGTGTGGGGAACGCACTTGCAAGCTGAATTCTTCGAGCCTTTTCATCGCAGGCTCTCAGATCCACATCCCACAGGCTGAGGCCAATCTCTTTTGTGGGTTTCATTGTGCGGCTGCCCCCCCCCCCCCGCAGAGTCGAAGGTGGGAGATGAACATAGATTTGAGCTCCCATTATCTGCAAACCTCTCTTACAATGGAGGCTTTGTTGGCCTCAGAGTGACCCCCGAGGGAGCAGCCCTGTGGCAGCGGAGCCTGAGCACGGGGCTGCAGGAGGGCTCATGGGGTTAAAGCTCGACAGGAGAGACGTGGCTGAGCTGGGTTCATTCCTTCTCTCTGCATCCTGCCTTCTGCCAGCTTCAGCCCGTGCTGGTGCAAAGGGGTGAGAAGAGATGTGACACCATATGCCTGTCAAAGGGCAGGGTTGGGGATGACAAGGTAATGTCACCTCGCAGGGTCACATGGATAATCAGCGCTGAGCGGTCCAGACTGGCCTTCCAAACTGGTTTTGCCCCTCAGTTGAGCTACTGTGTTATCTTCAAGGTGGTTTTTAAGGTTGTCGAGCACTTTGTGGCAGCATATGCTTCCCTGTAGAACTGCTGCTGCAGATTGGGACTAGAAAAAAGGGAGGGAGTTGAGGGGGAATGATGCATTGTTTAATAGGACAATTAAAAAAAAAACAACCAGGATTTTTTTTTTTAATTTCGGGGGTTTTGGTACATAAAGACTTGAAAATGAATTTTGTTTTATAATTGACATAACAGTAGGCAACTGATAAGCCCCAGCCAAACCTGCAGCCTTGCTGTGCTTGGGTGATGTGTGTGTGAGCAGGGATAGGTGCTCCCAGAGAGATTACCAGCTGTGGGGTGACGGATTGGTGCCTGGGAGGAATAATTTACCTGCGATGCTGCAGAGCTGGGCGGTGTCCTGCTCCATCCTGGCCTCGTGCTGACCTGTCACAGCCGTCAGAGAACTGATGGGAAGGGGAAACTTTAGTTGATCTGCTCTTGGCTGTGACACCTCTGTGTCACCTGCTGGTCTCCCCTGCCAGGGGCTCTGCAGCTGCTGTGCCTGTGCCCCAGGGAAGCATGTGCTGGAGCACAGGGCTTGGTAGAAACCTTGCTGGGGGTCGTACTGTCCCCTCTGAAGAGACCCCAGGACCAGCCCCAGTGCTATCCAGTGGTGATACTGGATTTTCATCTGAATCTTTGGCCTAGGACCAATTCTTGTCCTCTGGTATCAGACAACAGGAGATGAGTGATGTTTACCTCTGGCAATCGATCACATAAACATCTATGTGAAAGCAGATACCAATGTGATGAGTATTTAGGTTGTCAGGGCCTGGACAGAGACTGAAGAATATCCAGAATAACAGGGTAAATCCTCTTTTTTTTCCTTTTTTTCCCCCCCCAGCCCTCTCTCTGTTTAGGCCAGAGCTCAGCAAAGTATTTCACCACAAAAGTAAAACTTAGTGTGTGCTGAGGTTGTGAGACATCAAGTGGAATCGATCTGTTCAAATGAGAAATTTTTGCTTTCTGTATTTCTAAAACATTTCAGTTGTCGGTGGATTTCAGTTTCATTATCATCCCTGAGTATTATGCAAACCCCCAGTGTGTTTCAGCCTGGGTTGAATTCAGCAACTCTTTACGGGTTTGTTTTTAATTTTGGCTTAGTTGGAAAAGCTGTAAATATTTTTCCCAAACAACTGAGAAAAATGTTGTTTGGAGTTTTTCCAGGAGCAACAAATATTCACTTTGTTTGCACAACTACAGCCCTGACCTAAATAGAACTTTGTCCAATATGAGGATCTCTTTTGCTTAATGAAAATAGCTAGGAAAAAAGAACGGAATAAGATAAGACTCCAGTCTCACTTGGCTGGTTTCTTTCACAATCTCATCATTTATTTTTAAATAGAAGTCCTGTTTCAGAAGCAAGTAGATATTCTGTCTTTCAAAGGTCATAAAAATATTTCTGTATTGGAAGAGCTCAGGTGGGTGACATGGTGATGTGCCCAGGCAGTGTGGAGCTGCCTTTGCCTACCTTGGCTAGGCATTGCAAACACAGTAGGTGAAACTGAGATAATGTTAAAATAGAGATTTCCATCAAAATATCGGCAGACCATGATTAATGCTTTGCTGGTTCTTACATCAACACCCACACTGAACCGTGCAGAGCAGGATACAGTGTTTTCTGTTACCAAAGTAGTGTATAGCAATAGAAAGGAGGGAGGGGAGGAAGCAACCTGTGTGCTGTACAAAACCATGCCCTGGGCTGCCCTGCTGATGTTGGGCTCCAGCAGGCAGCTCTCACATCTAGCCCAGTGTTTGTCACGGTTAAAACCCCCATGGTCTTGTCTTCATGTCTCCACCCAACCAAAAAGTCTGTTCTTTGGTCAGAACAAATAACCCTCCCTTTTCCTTTGTTTTGTCCCCTCCTTCAAGTTAATGGCCACAAATCTCCTGAGACAGGTCAAGGCACACAGCAGGGGGAAAGAAGAGACAGGCTGTGGTTTTAGGGCACAGGGCTGTGCCTCAGCCCAGCCTTTGGTGGGGCAGATCAGCAAGGCACTGTTGGCAGGAGACCCATCCGAGGCCAAGGTCCAGTTGCTGTAAGGGGCACTCAGAGGTGCAGCTTCCGAGAAACACCATCGTGTCCTCGATTTGTTCTCGTTCAGATACAGAGCCTGGCTCTGCAAGGCCTCAGTCTCTGCTGCACTATGGAAACGAGCCATGATCTGCTACAGCTGCTCCTGCTCCACAGGCACGTGGGGCTGACACTGGGGCTGCCTGCTGGGTTATTATAAATGCTGTAACCAGCACCTATCCCCCAGGTGTTCCCTGAGTTGACTGCTCTGCCCCACAGTGTCTCTAGGACTTCTATGCAGAAGAGGAGGCACAGTAAGAAACCAACCTGCTTTGTTAAGAATTTGTAGTGTTAATGGCAGAGATTTTCTCTTTACCAGCTCCCCTCCTAGTTGCTTTACCGTATTCCAGAGCTCCATCTGCCTGGCAGGGAGGCAAATGTAACCTTGGAGGGCAAGGACCTGGTGTGCTACGTTACATGGTTTGAAATATCAACATTAACATCTACGTTCATTAAGAAAAGTCACCTGGGAAGAGGCTGGCAGAGGCTTCCAGCCCTGCACACAGATCAGAGATCTGTCTGAACAGCAATCTGTCCTGTAGGACCAAAGCTGATGCACCAGCCCAAGGAGAGAGTCACAAACTTTGTGTGGCAAAGGGATCAAGTGGACTTCTTTTAAAAAAGAGGTAGCATTAAGTTGCACTGTATTTCTTATTCTTTTACCTGTGTAATCCCTTGAGGCTTCACACAATCTGAGCAACAGCAAAATGTTTCATTGCTCTCTGGTTTTGGAGCTTGTTCTCTGGCATATGGGATCCCCTCTGTCAGTGCAGTGTTTAAGTGCTGAAAACATGACATTTCTTGTGGTTGATGTTTAGGGAATCTCTGAATTGCAGGATGGTTGGAACATCCTATATTCAGGATCTGGGCTTTGCTAGGTGTCAGTCAGGGTGTGCAAGTGGGACTCTGTTGGGGCTGACTGGTCAAACCCTTGACTAGCAAACTGGTTTTCTTTTTGAAGCATGCCTTCAAAATGTTGGGCTTTGGGGAATTTGACCTGTCTGTGTTCCAGCAGCTCTCTGCAAAGATAGAGGAACCTTCTGGATAAGTGTATGGTGAGACTGATGTATATGACACTGGCAAGCTGAGGGGCAAGGAGAGATGAAAGAGCTACTGAATTGCAGTATCTTTCTGTCCATTGTGGTGTACATTATTCATGTATTTCCTGATAGAAAACACTACCTGCAAAGTCCTGTTTTTCCCTCCTGCCTCTCCACACGCTGATGTTCCCCTGTGCAACTAGCAGTCTAAAATACTCACTCTTCCCACCTGCCAGAAGGAAGTGTGTGATCTATCACCTCCAAGCATCAGCTGCCCAAATGACCTGGATCAACTTGTACCTGTCAAACTCTTCCCAGGATGACACGAGAAACAACATGAAGAGAAATAACACTGGTTGTGCCTCTGCCTGCACCAGAGCCAGCCAGGGCCCTCCTTCCAACCCTCCCCAGGGCTCTGGCTGCCTTTGTGCCTAGGGTTTGGCGTGGGCATGGCAGCCCCCCTTCTCAATGCTCTGCTCCGGGTGGATGGGTAGGACCAGGTGGGCGATGCGGCTCCACAGCCCACTCAGCTTGTCGGAGTCCATGTGGTCGTAGGAACCAGGGGTCCTGGTGGTGATGAACTTGTCCCAGAGGAAGTCATGGACCCTCTCTTCCAGCTGCGGGAGGCTGATGTGGGTCTCCAGCACCTCCTCCTCCAGCAGCACCGTCAGCAGCAGGGCCACGTCCTTGAAGGCCGCGCTCTCGTGGTCGCAGTACTTGTAGAAGATGAGGGTGGCCCCCGCCGGCAGCAGCTCGAAGCGGTGAATCACCGCGGCACGGCCCCCGGCGTCGAACGCCGAGCTCAGCTCCTTGTCCACCTCCAGCTTGGCCCGGTCACTCTGGAGCCTGGATTTATCCCTGCCATCGATCTGCACCGTGCTGGCATGCAGGGCAGCCGAGTAGGAGTCGGCCACGTGGGTGCTGAGGCATCGCAAGGTCTGCTCGCCCGTGCGGGCGGCCGTCAGGATGATGATGGCCGGCTGCGTGTGGTGGGATGAGTTCAGGTGCTTCTTCAGGACCTTGCTCCCACGACTCCAAAGGTAAGGGCTCTGCCCTGGAAACCTCTTCTCCAGCTGGTTGAACTGGAAAAGGAATGCCTCTGTGGCGCTCTTGAGGGTTTGCTGGGAACTGGAGGTCGGGTTGCCGAAGCAGAATATGCAGAAGCCGAGCAATATGAGGCCCATGATGCCAAGCCCTGTTCAACAGGGGAGAGACACAGGATTGGGAACAGAAGTCAGTCACAAGTGACCTGCAGTGACATGCTGGAAAGTAGCTATGATGGCTCTTTTTCCCCTCTAAGACCTGCCCCCCTGCTCTGGGGAAGTGGATCAGATTGGCCAGGAGTGGTGAAGGGGCTGTTGTGAGACCCATGCTCCTACACACCAGGCGAGGGGGCTGCAGCTCCAGGGATGGAATCAAGGCTACAGCTTTGTGCAGAATTTCCTGAGGAAATTGCAGCTGGCCACAAGCTTCCTTCTCCTTCCCCCTCCTCTGTTTTCTTTAAGGTTTGTGGCCATTCAGAACACCACACATGGAGGTGTCTGACCCAGCTAAAGTGCTGTGACCACTGCCCCCCTCTGAGCCTTGCGGGGTGAACAAAGGCCATCATGGTTCTGCTCAGAAAACAGAGGACAGCAAGGTCCAGATAACAGTTTGTGTCCTTCTCCATGCCAAAGCAGGGTCTCTTTTTAACAGGAGGCATATGTGGTGCAATGAGGATCACAATTCCTGCTTAGAGCCCTGTGACACAGGGCAGGACTGGGGGACCATTGGTGGAGGAACCCCAGACCTCCCAGAACATCCCAGGGCACTCCCAGTACCCTGAACATGATATGCCTTCTTCTGAGGCTGGAGAGTTGGAGGGAAAGCTGCTGAAACTGGGCCTGTATTTAAGAGGATGGTTTTTCCCTCAAACCCTCAGAAAAGGCTTTGAAAGGTCCCAAGAGAGAAAAAGAATTAAATGTGCTTCATTACTTGTTCCTGGAGGATCAGTGCCTTCTGGTCGGTGAGTAACATGCAAGGGAAGCTTCTTTTCCTCACCTTTCAGCACGAGGGACTTCTTGGGCTTCTCCTGGTCTGTGTTTTGGGTGGTGACGTTCTGCAGGCAGGACTGAGCCTCTGGGTTTGGGGCTGTGTGCCCTGCAGTAAGAGAAAGAAATGTGACACTCACTGTTGAGGGAACAGGTAAAATGAGCTGTAGTAAGAAAAGCAAATGCTGCTGGAAGCAACCAGCTGAGGGAAGAGTTAGAAGTGAATATTGCTTTGGGTTAATACTGCTCTTAGTCTTGGCTCTTTGTTTTTGGGGCTGGGCAAGGAGAAAGACAGTGCAGAGTGCAGTGTGGTTTCATGCCTTTCAAAGAAAGAAAAGGAGGAGTGAAAGGAGAGAGAAACAGAGAAGCCAGTTAATTTCTTATACCTTCTTTCCTGCTTCACTCTGGAAAACTGACAATGGGCAGTAGGGATCTCACCATACCATGGCTCTAATGCCCATGGGAAGTGCAGGCATGTGCACAGTGGAGGAGCAGCAGTGTGCAGCCACCAGCTCACCTTTGGTCCCATGTCTTTTCCTTAATGTGCCTTGGGATCCGATCTCCCGTGTTTCTTGCTCTATGTGCTCCTCTGGCTCCTGCACTGGGAGAGAGGCACTGGTGCTCCTCTCTGCCAAGAGGTCCTTAGTGACATCTTCCGTGGCAGTCACATCCAAATGTGTCACTTTACTGTCAGAGCTCAGTGACTTGCTTGCTGATAAAGCATCTTCCTCTGCTTTGTAGCAGCTTCCACACTGACTGGTTGTCTCCTGGTTCTCCCGTGTTTCCTGGTGGACAGGGCTGTCTCCTTTGCTGTCCATTTTACCAGGGGCCAGACCAGCTGTGGGGAATAAAATTTGCAGACCTCCATTTAGTTTCTTTCAGCCCAAAACCAACAACTCTTTTTCCTGCTCTGCCTCCTCTAAGCAAAGGCCAAGGTTATCAGCATTTTGGAAATGCTGTACACAGGGATGGGGAGAGACTCACCTTCATCCAAGTCCTTTTCTTCCCGGGATCTCTCTGAGGCACCATCTCTTGTCTTCCCAGGTTCTTCCAGCAATATTTCAGTTTCCTGGGGAGCCTTCTCCTCCAGTGTGGGGCCAGCTAAACCCAGCAGTGTTGTCTCTCCTCCACCAGCAGTTGGTTCATGCACTGCAGAGTCCTGCTCTGGTTTGCAGGTCTCAGACCTGCTTGTCACTGGCTGCTCGAGTGTTTCCTGGGTGGGCTCTTGGTGCACAGGATGCTCTGCTGTGCTTCCCACCTCACCTTGGGCTGGCTCAGCTGTTGGGATCAGAGTTCACAAGCCCAGTGAGCCACACAGGAATCAGGAATGCCCAGTGCTTTACCACCAACCTTAAAACTCCCAGCTCTTGCACTGCAGAAACATCTACTCCCAGTGAGACGGGGCAGAGAGTAGTGACTAGGAGTGAGAAAACTCATGGATTGAGATCCAAACAGCTGAATGAGTGAAGGGAAGGGTGAGGAATCAGGACAGATTGACAGACAAGCACTCACCACCTCCTACAATGATGCCAGGACAGTCTCCCAGCAATGGCCACCTTGGAAGCCATCCCCTTTTCTCCCTTTCTTCCTGTGCCTCAGTTTTTGCTGCTGAGCGTGATGCTACACTGTACTCAACAACCCTTTGCCCACCTTGGGTCCCTGCCCAATAAACCCACCCCAGGTTATTTGCTTGGCAAGGGAAGGGTGGGGGGGAAGAGAAAACCTTGATGCTGTGCCAGCACTTTCCAGTAATAGCCAAAACACTGCTGTGTTATCAACATTTTCTTCTGTAAACCCACAAATCCAAACCACAGCACTGTACAGGCTGCTGTGTTAAAGTTAACTCAATCCCAGCCTGCGTCCTCAGTGGGGTGGGCAGGCAATTCCTTCATTAAGTGGTGGGATATGTTACCACATCTTCCACAGATAAGGGATTTTCACAGATAGCGGTGGATTTGAAGAATTTCTAAGGCTGATGTTGAGTGCAGTTATGCCAATGCACTTCAAGCATCTGTCTGAATGTAAATGATAATTCTGCTTGTGCTCTGTCTCTGCTCCTGTCCTGGAGCTCTCCTTAAGAGCTATGACAACATATAATTAAAAGCAAACACTGGAGCATAATTCAATAGAGAAATTCTGAAGCTGAACACGAGCATTTGTGACATATTCTAGATCTTAAAGAACCAAACAGTGCAGCTGAAATTTCAGCTGCTATTTGTGAAAAATTGCTTACGAATGATCAAGCATTATAATAACAGAAAGTGATTATGCTGCAATTAGAATAAAGACTGATAAAAATGGCAAGGAACTTCCTGCACTTGGCATGCGTCAGAATACAGTTTTTACATTCTTTGTTGCTGATTATTACAGGAACACCTCTGAGTGCCTAGGACAGACCTGAGCTGGTGATGGCATCACGGTATCACTGACATACTGGTATGTATATTGTCATAACAAAGCTCCTGGAGAATGTAACTACACAGCAGAAAGTGAAACATGAGGAACCTGGAGATATCCTGCTATTCAAGCTGGACACAAACTACTCCTTGCCCTGCATCCTCCAGAGGTTTCTCATCTATAGGTGGTGGAAAACTGGCTTATTATTTAGGCATCTGTAGATGGGAAGCACTGGGGTTCATGGAAGAAAGCTCTCCCAGCCTGGATCTTTAGACTTCCTTGTGCTGCCATCCTGGACACAGAGTCTAAACCTGTTGCAGATGGGAGTCTAAAACTGAAAGTAACTTGTTCATCTTTCACCCTATAAAAAAATATAGCAACTTGCTTTTCTTGGCCTGGAAAAGACAGGATTACTTTATTTTTATTTTTGCTTCAGTTTCCCATGTCACTGTTAAATACTTCTTGCAAAGGAATTTTCCTTTGCAAGGAAAAAGTAGATGGAGTAAGCATAGGGATTCCCTTACCTCCAGACAGATCCTCTCTTGGATTCTCTTCCATTTTCTGTTTCCCCTGGAGCTGTGGCTTCTGCACTGTTTCGTTTCACTTTCTCCTTCGGTCATACGGAGCTGTTTCTCTCCGCTGTTCGAGTGGCTGACCAAGTCCTACCCCCCTCACAGACACCATCCCGTCCTGCTCTCGGGAATTCCAACTAAACGCCCATAAACCTGATAAGCAGAAACACAGGAGCGGTGATTCACTGTGGAGGAAGAGGCTCCTCCCTCCATGATTCCCAAGGTGAAAAAGGGTGGGTGTCACCCATAAGCAGGAACTTTCAGCTCAGGGGCTGTCAGCTATTTTGCTTCCCATCAAGCTACAAGTAATTCAGGGGTTAATGCAAACCGCGTTTGTCTCGGGACGCGCCAGTGGGGTGAGGCACCGGTTTCTCATCCAGATGGACTCGGAGATGGCAGGCCCGGAGTCTGGGGCTTGGCAGGGCACCTGGAATCTCACAGCCCGGTCCACACAGAGCAATGACCCTGCTGTACTTACCCTCCTGCCTCCAGCATGTTGTATCAGGAGACAGCGGTGCCGAAGGTGAGGCCGCTGGCACAAACACCCCGCGGCCTCAGCAGAGCCCTGCCCGAGTGTTGCGAGCCCAGAGCCACAGCCTGGCTCTCCTGCACCCCTTCAGAGACCCTTCCCACCCTGCTAAAGCGCTTTTTTGGGACAGGACCGAGGCGAGCTCGCTGGCGTAACCCGAGAAAGTTGGTGGCTTTCAGAAGCGCAACCGGGCGGCATGGAAAACTCCCGAAGAACTTTCCCCGCGGTTCGCGCGGACTTCTGTACAAAAATCCCGCCCCAGGAGCCTCCTCAGCAGCTCTTCCAGCACAGGGGGGCACCTCATCCCCCCTGCACTGCCCCTGCAGCGGAGTTTTCTCGCTTAGAGAGGCGATTTGGGGTGGGGGTGGGGTACAATCGCTGTTCTGCCGCCCGGCTCTCGTCCCTGCCCTCCCTGCGCTGTTCCCGCTGGTGACGCTCCGGCAGGAGAAGGAAGTCAGGGAAACAGTGTCCTGTGGAGTCGGACGCTTACCCGGGCAGGCTCGGAGCCGGTCCGGGCGGTGAAGAAAAGCAGAGTTGGCTTTTCCGCTTGCCCTTCCCAGAGGCCCTTTGGCTCCGGTGCTGGCAGGACACCAACACACCCCCTGAAGCCTCCGCTGGAAACGTGACGGTGAACTCTGCCCTTCCCCGGCTCCCGGCAGCCTGCTGGGAGCTGTAGTTTTCCTTCCCACAGCCGTTCTCCGGAGCGTTCAGGAAACAATCGTTTCTCTTTTTTTTGTTTTTTGGTTTTTTTTTGGCTGTATTTCTACGACTCTGTGGTTGTGCCGTTTCCTCCAGTCACGCTGGATGAGCGGCAGCTTCCTGCGTTAGGTAACAGCGCTGTGGATCGAAACAAGGAAATGAGGGTGAGGAGAGAACCGGTTTGAGAGTTGATTTATGAAAAGTACCACAAGGAAAACAATGCAAAAACGTAGGTAGCAAAGCCCAGACTCTGGAAATGTCACACTGGGCCAGTGCAGGGAGGCTGGGGGCTCAAGAATATGAAATGGAGGATCTTTAGCATCAGCCTGGTGGGAAAAGGATGGGGAGCCCCCCCCAGCACCCCCTTCCAGTGTGGTCGAAAGACTGCAACTAGGGGGAAGGTCTGAGTGTGTGTTTATCTGCCCCTGGCCTCATTTCGGCAATGTTTTCCCGAAAAAAATTATGTTCTAAATTGAGGTGCTAGCGCAGGGGACAGGTAGGTTCCAACTCCTTCCCTATTTCCCCCTGCCCAGGACATATATCATGCAAAGCAGGAGCATGGAGCATGCCAGTGGCAAGGCATCAGCACAAGGAGCAGTAGCACAGAGATAGCAAACCCTCTCGAACTCAGCTTGCAGCCTTTTCACCAGCAACCCCAGAGGAGCCCAGCAGCAAATGGCTGAGACAAAACACAGGAAAGGGCAACTGAAACGGTGCTGGGAAGGAGCAGCCACTCAATGGCAGGCACTGAATAGCTGGGACCCCTCAATCTGGAGACCAGAGGGCTGAAGGGGAGGATGTGACTAATGTGTTTGGTTTGACTTCGTTTTAATTTGACTAAATCCTCCCCTTACTAGTACTTGTAGAACAGATTGGGTTCCAAAGGGCAGAAAAAAAATATGTCTTTGTGCTGTGTTTAAGAACCCTTACTGACACAGAGGCAGTGTCAGAGGGCTCAAAAAAACACGTGTGTCACGTGTCCCAGGGGTGTCAGCATGTGCACAGGTGTCAATACCAACGCTGGTCCTATCAGGAAGGTGATGAGGAGGTGAGGTGTCTGTGGGCAGACTCTGCACATCATGAACAACCTCTCATTGGGTGCAGCAGAGGCTGTAAAACCTGGGGAGTGGCAAAGCAGGAAGGACAAAAATCAGTGTGGCTGGTTCACAGAGGCCAAGGTCACCTAGAGGGCCCTGCTCCTGGCTGGCATCCATCTCACATCCTGCCTTCATCTGCTTCAGTAAGGAACAGCCAAGGAATGGCAGAGAGGTGTCAAGGGCTTCACAAAAATCAAGGTATTTTACATCCCTCTGTCCCTACAACCATCCAGTTCCTTCATCACCAGAGGCAGTCATGGCTGAGGGACCGCCCTTCCCACAGAAGCATGAAAACAGTGGCACCCGTGTGACAAAATCAGGGGGTCCCTTCAGTCTCTGGGGGTTGAGAACCTGCTCCCAAAAAGCTGTTTGGCAGGAAAATTAAGTGGTTGGGCTAAGGCATGAAGTCATCACAAAACTGTTACAAAAAAGGATCTTGATATTATGTTACATTGTGTTTTTTTTTTTCCTTTAGCAAAAAGAAAACAGGAATTCATGGGATGGGAGTGGATATACAGAATTGCAACCTAATAGATCTGGTCTTTTCTAAGTCAAGTTTGAGGGAGAATTTAATTTAAATTGGGATAATGTTTTCTCTCAATCTGTAGAAGAATCAATGGTGAGTAGGTGAAATATAAAGGACATGCTATGGAAATATTTACACAAGGTGATACTTTGGTAACTTTCTTTGGAAACTTGTGAATAAAGCAATACTGTAGGTGGAGTTCCCCTGGTCAGGAATCATGAGCTGATTGGTCTTTTTTCTACTTGATTTGAACTGCATGGCTGGCTCGGCTGTACTTTAAAACCTACTGATGTGGTATTTGTTACATCCTCTTTTATTTTTGCTTTAGAAAACATTGCTCAGTGTGTATGTTCTGCTTTTAGGTCTGAAAAGAATGACAGTATTTACTGCTGGTACAGTAGGAAGTACGCATAACTTATCTCACAAATACTCACTTCTTGGTAAAAATGGAACATTTATGGTGTCTTAGTAAAGCATTAAAATAGTTTTTATTTTTAAATTAATGTACAGAGAAGACAGTCACAGAAGGGAACAGTGAGTGGCACTTCCCTCACCCAGCTTCCTGCTGGAGTGCAAAGAACACACACACATCTACCAACACTTACAACCCTGCAAAACAAGTAACATCACAAGTGTGAGCACACATGTTCTGGAACATTGTAGATGAAGTTACTGCCATTACAGGGGTCAGTATCATCTTCCTCAATCCTGACTTTTTCAGTGTGTAGATATCCTTCAGTACCAGTACAGGTTGGGGGCTGACCTGCCAGAGAGCAGCTCTGCTGAGAAGGACCTGGGAGTATTGGTGGATGACAAGTTGTCCATAAGCTGGCAATGTGCCCTGGGGCCAGGAGGGCCAATGGGATCCCGGGGTGCACTGGGAAGAGTGTGGCCAGCAGGTCGAGGGAGGTGGTCCTGCCTCTCTGCTTGACCCTAGAGAAGCCACATCTGCAGTGCTGTGTCCAGTTCTGGGCTCCTCAGTACAAGAAAGGAGCTGCTGGAGAGGGTCCAATGGAGGCCACAAAGATGATTTGGAGTCTGCAGCACCTCTGTTATGAGGACAGACTGTGGGAGCTGGGCCTGTTTAGTCTGGAGAAGAAAAGACTGAGAGGAGATCTCATCAAAGCATGTAAATATCTCAAAGGCAGGTTCCAAGAGATGGTGCCAGACTGTTCAGTGGTGCCTGGGAACAGGATGAGGAACAGGATGTGTTTTAGTTTATGGCCATTACACAAGAAGCTCCACCTCAGTAGAAGGAAGAACTTTATGTTAAGGGTGGCAGAGCACTGGAACAGGCTGCCCAGGAAGGTGGTGGAACCTCCCTCTCTGGAGACATTCTAAACCCACCTGAATGCATTCCTATGTCAGCTGTTCCAGATGACCCTGCTTTGGTGGGGGGTTGGACTGGGTGATCTCCAGAGGTCCCTTCCACCCTAACAATTCTGGGATTCTGTGAATTTTTCAAAGGGCTCCTATTTGCTCAGCAACTCATTTCCAAACTGGTCCTGAACTGCTCGCTGCCCTGGTGAGCATTTGTGCAGAGGTTCAGAAAATGTGTATTTGTGAAATAAGAAAGTTGCTATTTCTTTGCTTAGTAACATCACAGAAACATAGGACAGCTCAGGTTGGAAGGAAGCTCAAAAGATGATCTGGTCCAAACTTCCATGGGAAAAGGAGTCTAGAGGAGATCATGTCCAATTGCATCTTGAAAACCTTCAGTCATAGGAACTCTACCACATCCCTGGGTAAAAATGGTTTATCAAGAATGCAATCAAATGGTTGGGCACTGGAACAGGCTCCCCAGGGCAGTGGTCAAGAGGTGTTTGGACAATGCTCTCAGGGGCAAGGTGGGATTACTGGGGTTGTCCTGTGCAGGGCCAGGAGCTGGACTTGATGATCCCTGTGGGTCCCTTCCAACTCAGCACATTCTGTGATTTTTAAAATCCCCGTTTACCAGTAACACATCTGAACAAAAGGGGAAAGTAAGTGAAATGCCTAGTGGGACATCCTGGATCCCATTAACCATAACGATCCCCACACCGGGCAGCAGACATTTAGTGCAGCGCGTTACCAGCTCCAGGGGATTTCATCTCCCTCGAAACCCCTCTCGGCACTTTTGAGTTCCCACTTGTGTCTATTTTACAGGGCTTTACGTCTCCGGAGAAGGCCCCGGCGGCCTGCTCGGCTCGCTCCGGTGCGACCAGCGGCACATGGAACGGACCGCGGCGGGAGCGAGGCCGCCCGAGCTCGCCCCGGGGGGGCCCCGCGGGGCCGGGGGGGGGGCCCGCGGCCGGCCCGCATTTTTTTCACTGGGGGGCGGCAGCGCGGGCCGGGCGCTCCCGGGGCTCCTCCCGCCAGTGCTGATCCCGATCCCGGTGCCGATCCCGGTGCCGATCCCGGTGTGTCCCGGTCGCTCCCGGGCCATGTCGGACCGGCCGCGGTACCACGTGACGCCGCGGCGGGCGCTCCGCGCGCGGGCGGAAGCGGAGGGGGCCGGTCCCGGTCCCGCCCCGCGGGAAGGGAGCCCCGCGGAGCCGCCCCCGCCGCCGCGGGAAGGCGGCAGCTGCGGCACCGGGCGGGGACGGGCGCGGGGACGGGGGCGAGGCCGGGGCAGGGGCCGGCGGCGCGGCTCGGCGGCGGGCGGG
>NW_020884927.1:1181317-1196494 GCF_003945725.1 Corapipo altera
TGAACACGCGGCTGGTGCGCTGGGAAGGCTGTCAGGCCCGAGCCTCGAACGGGCTTCAGCTGAGCTGCGCGGCCTCGCCCCTCACCTGTTTCTCGTTTCAGGGGACGAGTTTCACTTTGGGACCCCAGACTCCCTGACGCGACCCCCTATAAAAGCGTATAGATCGCCAGGTAGGCTTTGACTCCCAGAGGGTACTGTCCGCGCCGCTGGCAAAGGGGCTGCGGTGCCCCAAACTTGAGGAAATGGAGATTATTGTTTTTAGTTTTTACCGTGGCTCTGGCGCACACGTGAGGAAATCCCGCTGCGGCTTCTGTACCGTGCACAAGGGATGGAAGGAGAAACCCTCCTCAGAAGGCTCGATGCTTGCAGAGCACGCCGAAGCCCTGTTTCTCCTATCGCATCACTTGGAACAGTGTTTTATCACAGCGCTACGATGGGGAATAACTGATTTTACTAACGGTGCTTGGTTTTGAAAGCCCGGATTTAAATAAGGTATCCTGAGCACCCCCAAAGGCTGTGCCTCTGTAGAGGGAGCAGCAGTGCTTGTGAGGAAGTGCATAATTAGGGCTTGGCTGTCCTTCCTTTGAAGCACCAGGCATGGTCTGGTACTTGCTCCTGGACTGGGCTGCACAAGCTGTTGTGTTGGCGCTGTGTGGCACCTTCTTGGTGCTTTAGTTGATGAAATCTGTATCCTTCTCAAACTGGAGAGAGTTACTAACTGTGCAGTGCAGTCGTGTGGCTTTAGCCTGTCGTTTGATCAGAAATCTATGAGTAGATTGTACTTCCCTTTTCCTCTGTTTTAGGACGTGTACGTTATCAGTGTGTGGCAATGCTCAGGGATGAGTTGGGCTAGTCTGGGCCTGTTCTGCATTCCCAGACAAGTTCTTGTCCCCATGCTCTTTCTACAATTCCAGTGCACAGCCTTGATTATGTGGCACTGCCCTTAAAAAGGGCTGCCAATATCCTGCTTCAGAAGCAGGATTTCCAGGAGGCATGGAAAAATCTTATCTTGAGGGAGAAAAAGCAAGGTTGTAAGTATTTCTTTGGAAAAGTACAAAGGTTTATCCGTGAAATAAAGCTGTGGCGAGCTGTTGCTCCCACATGGTGGCTGACAGGGTACTAAGAGGCTTAGTGTTTTAAAGGTGGCTGGGCTGCTTTAGGGGAGGTGCAGCTGAGTGTTGATTTTTTTAATTAGACTTCTCTAAAAATGAGTCTGGGTGGAGATGTCCTACCCCCACCTCCCCGAGCTCTTAGCAGCTGTGTTGGATTATAGTCACAACAGGTGTAAAAATATGATAAGAGACCCTATTTGTTTATGTAGAACCAGAGAAGTCTTCCCCCCTCAGAGTCCTCCCACCTGTTGTAGTATTATGTTTTTCCTGCAGAGTTTAGGGGATAGTCTGTGAGGCAGAGGGACAAGCAGGGTAGGTTTTTATAGGAACATAATAGTCCTGTTTTCCTGAGAACAGAAGGGAAGCAAAATCACAACTTGAGAAACTGGTTTCTGGCTTCTGTGTAGAGGTTTTAAATATAGATCAGGCAACTTGCTTGTAGAGCTGAAAAGCTTTAAGAGCCTACAAACCCTGCCTTGGATCAAGCAGCTTCTAGGTCAGTGAGCTGAAGAGATATGCTTGCAGTTGGTCTGTAAGTTGTCTTAAAATATGGAAATAGGGCATATGAGTTAAAGGAGTTTGTGCTCTCTGTCACTGCTGTGGAACAGGGCAGCAAGCCCATCTCAGGCTCATCTCTGTTAAAAAAGATTGTGAGCCTGAAGGGACAGAGAGGCACTAAACTTAAAAGAGCTATTTCCACTATGTTAAAATAGTGGCTTTATATTTTGGTTTATAAACCTGTAGTTTGTCGAACTCACAGATTTCTAAACCCTTTGATGAGCCTGGGCTATGAAATGGAGAGAGTAAGATCACTCTCTCCTGGCAGGTGGCTGGCTAGCAGATTTATGGTGGGTTGAAAAAACCCTCACTAAGTGCGTGGGAGGCAGGAATGAGCCTTTGGGTTGGAGGCTTAGGCATTGTAGGGAAAGAACAGGCATGTCTGGAGTGGAATTACATATATTTCTAGGAAAGTTAAACTTCATAAAGGGGAGTTCACTTGCTGTTGGTGATGCCCACTGGTACAGAAGGTGCTGGTTCACAAGCTGCCTTCATGAGAGAAATGAACTTGTATGTATACAAACCTTTCCTTTGTACAACAACTTCTAAGAACTCTTTGAGACAGAGAGTACTGCTGGATGCAAAGAAGAGGAGAGGAATTAAAAAGCAGGGACTGCACTGAGTAGCCCTCTGTAGACTCACAGATCTGTTTGGTCTTCTGGTCACCACTACTAGTGAGATTTTCTTGCAAAGCCCTGGTACATAGTGAAATATTATGGGTATGTTGTTCGGCATTTCTGAAAATCAAGTAATTTAGCGAGTCTCTTCATTCTTAGCTTTGTGGGAAATCAATCACTTCCCAGCTTTGTAGGATGGATCTGAAAATACAGCATCCCAATCACTGCATGCAGATACTCTACTATTGCACCTGTAAGTTGGTTTAAAACATACAGTTTTCACCCATTTTTGTGGTTTGGGTGGGTTTGGTGGTTTTTTTTTTTCTCCTTTGTGTGTTTTACGTACACTGGCTTGCTAAAGCTGCCAGAACACGTTAGGAAAAAGTCTGTTTTCTTTCTTGGAGTAAAATTACTAAACACTAGGTGGCAAGCTGTGCGTTGCCCTTGGCGTGTGGTAAAAGAGCTGCAGAAACACATTAAACCCCGGGAGAACCCTGCACTGTTTAAAGAATTAAAGGGCCAAGTGTGAAGGTTAGAAAATGTTTTTTATCAGTTGTATTTTTCTCTTTGCTGTTTCCTCTGCTGATGCCCTTCAGCTTGATCATTGTACCATGGTCTCTGTTCCACAACTGTACTGCAGCTTTTATTCTGTATGTGGACTTTTTTTTCAACCCCTTGAATTTTGGAAACCGTGTGGTTGCACTTTATCCTTTCAAATCTCTTTTCCTGGTGTTCTGCTTTTGACTGGCTTCCCAGCCCTGACCTTTGCTCTGTGACTCCTGCCATCTTTTAGGGATGTACTCTTTCTAGTTAGTTGCATTAACTAAGTTGGGTTTCACAGCTGAATGACTCTGTGATTTGGCAGACAACCTAAAGGTGTTGGTTTAGGTTGTTCCTAGCTACCTGAGGGGGTTGAATTAGGAGCAGGGGTGCCCTAGGTTGCCCTTATGGTTATTGAAAGAGGATGGTTTGGATTACATAAAAAGGGGAATTATGTTCTATATTTGCTTCTCTCTCTTTTCCTGTTTGCCTAATGCTGCATAAGACAGCACAATTGTTGTTTGTAAGTTGTGAGCCCAAAGATGTGGGAAAAACTCTCTATGTTTCCATGGTATGTATTTATTAGTTTACACTGAATCCCTGTAGTGTAGAGCATTTTGTGGCTCTTAGCACTCGTGTTTTTAAGCCAAAGATTCCTAAAAATAAAAATTAAAAAAAAAAAAAAGGTGTGGCAATGTTAGACAGGTATATTTGTAGTGAACTCATATTTACTGTAAGCTTTTCAAGTCTTAGTTGCTTTTGGTAATGTTGTAAGAAAGTAACTCTTGGGAGGTCCCAACTTGGAAAATTTACTGATTTAGATCACGGATGTTCTGAAATTTTGTCTTGGTCCTTCAGATTTATGATGTTACCAATCCTCTTTTTGTTCTTTTTTTTGCCTCCTGACAGGTGGTTCTACAGTTTACTCTGAAGAGACTCCAGTAAAGGAAAAAACAAAGGTTTATGACAGTAATGAAATCAAGAAACCGGCAGGGCGACCAAACGTTTATACATCAAAAGGTAACACATTTTCCCAGTACCTTTTCCAAGATGTAACAAATGATTGCTTCTGTTAGAAAAGGGGGGGTTGTCGAGCTGCAATCTGAATGGATTAAAAATGTTTTTCAAAAAAAAAAATTTTCAGTGTGTGCTCCTGCCCGAGTCAAAAGTAAAATTGATTGTGGTATGATGATCATCTGCTTGGGTGTAAAACCTTAATGTTCAAGAAAATGCAGATTTTAACTTTGATAAATACACAGCTGTCTGGTTTCTGAAAAACAAAAAAATATGAGTGATGTCGTACCTTCCTCAAAAACTGTTCTGAGAGTGGATCTTTAATTGCCTCAGGTGAAGAAACTCAAAACTTCTTTTTTCAAAAAGATGACTTACCTTTGACTTAAGCAGGGGACTTCCAAGTGAGGGAGCACTTTGCTCATTGCTCAGAGATTCTTCTCAGTGTTTTACAGAAGCACTGGGGGTGTACAAGGAGGAAAAAAAAAATGGGATCATTTTTAGCCAAGCAGAAGGTTACTACAGGTGGTTTGAATACATCCAAATGGATACACTGGGTAAGGGAGGTTTTTAGGAGTTGGCTCAGGCAGCCAAGGACATGTTTGCCAGGGTCCCCACAGGTTTGATCACAGTGTTGTTAAGGCAATAGCTTTACTGTTTCTTTTTCTCCCTTCTGTTGAACAGTTTTGGTTTCAGAAGCGACAAGTATCGTACCCTGCATTAGCAATCAGTTAATGCTGCTGATTTGCCATCCTTTGCACTATTGTATTAGTGCATCAATACTTTAAAAAAAAAATAAGGATGATTTTGTGTCATACTGGGAAAAGCAGGGTGAAGGCCAAATTAAGCCCTTGCTAAGCTTTCTCTGGCTACAGAGGAGATGAAAAGGGGTCCAAGAGGCTGTCATATGGTGCAGGCTTGGTTTGGCAGCACAGCATATGCTCCTGCCATAATAAGCTTTGTGGATTTCATAGAAAGAGCTAAAAGACTGTATGGCTGGTCTGCCTGATTCTGGCCTCTGATGTGGTAACTTAAGGTCGTCCATTTGTGCTTTGGTTTCAGAAATAAAGGCTGACTTCCCTGAGAAAAAGCAAGAGCACTTCTCAACTTTTACACCACAGAGTAAGTAAAAAAAAAAAAAGGGGGATACTTAGTCTTTCCCTGTAATTAAGGGAGAAGTATAGAATTATTTTCCTTTCCTCTGCTTCTGGTTTTTCTTATGCCCTGGGACACTGTCTGGGAAGATGGAAAGGGACCTAGGAGGCAGATTCAAATGGAAGCTGGAGAAGGCAGCTCAGAGCCCTTCTATGAGGTTATTCAACTTGCTGACCACAGAAAATGCCCCATTCTTCTTTTTTGTTTTTCTTTTTTGGCTGGGTTAGGAAATGGAGTTGACTCATGGAGCTGTAAGTGCAGAGCACGGACTTGTGGCTTTGTGGGGTTGAGCTGAGAAAGGGAACAAAACCTTCGTCCTTTGGTGGCAGTGAATGTTGGTCTGTACTCAACACCTTACCTTTTATCCTTTCTCTGAGAAAGAGTGGCTGAATTAGTTGTCATATACTCCTGGAAAGGAGCAGCATTTTTCTTTGCTGGCAAAATCCAGTCTGGTCATCTAATGACCAACTCCTTGTGCAGATTTTTGGTTGTTTTTGTGGGTTTATTGTTTCTGGTTTTGTGTGGGTTTTTTTTGTTTTGTTTTGTTGTGTTGGGTTTTTTTTTTGTCCTATTGGAGGAGTACTTGAAAAAAGAAGAAAAATAATGTAAATAATGTTCTAAATTCCTAGTAATGTCCTGGTGCTTGTTTCTGTCTTCAACAGGTATAGATAAACAAAGTCTTGTAAATCAGAATTCAGTCTGGAGAACCTGGGAGGGTAGTTCAGGTGTTTGTTTCTTTTTGGTTTTGTTTTTTTTTTGTTTGTTTTTAAAAACTGTGGTGCCTTCTGGAAGAACAGCTCGTCTTGTGGTAGCTGCAGATCTGTGACTGCCTTTGAAGAATGAATTGAGGCAAGGAGTTCTTGCTAGTCTGGTACTTTTTCTTTCCTGTGCCAGAGGTAATAGGTGCTGCAGGAGTGACTAGTTGTGTGTTGGGTGAAGAACTTGGGAAGATCACTTGAAACTCTGAAAGCTCTAAGGTTTCTGCAGAATTTACACTTTTTGAGTTAGGCAGTGCAAATAATTTGCTTGACCTCTGTGCAAATTGTGTTGTAAATAAGGCAAGATTCTTAGGCAGGGTAGGATTTGGTTCTAGACTGTTTATTGAATTACTTTTTCCTTTAGGGTATGAGTTACAGATGTCTCCTAAATATGAAACCAAGTCTCTGCAAACAGGGCTTCATTGTGAAGTGTTACAGAATCGAGGTGATTTTGATCTGTTAACTATCAGAAGACTGAGATAAGCTCAGCCAGTGAGAAGCTCCATGGCTGTGCCCTTTTGGGGCAGGGGGTTGAAATTACAGAGTAGTGTAGTTGATTAAGCCAGTTAAGCTCCAGCTTAAACCAGAGCTGCTTTTAGCACCTTCTACGATTACATTCATACAGAAACAAGGTTACAGAATTTATTTCAGTGTCTTTAAATAACTACTCTGGGGTGTGTTTGTTCAATTTATTCTCAATAGTGCCATTGAAAGTGTCCTGATTTGGTTATATATTATTAAAGAGCCCTCAGCTTTGAACCAGTTGCTCTTGTTCACAAGGAGCCAGAAATTCTCATGTCTTTTTAATTAACTGACTAAATGCAGAAAACATGCTGACCAATAATTGCACTGTATATATTCATACCAGTCTCTTGGGAAAGTTGTTCATAACACTTTTATGGATAATGCCTCTTGTACATTGCTGTCTGAGCCCATTTAAATAAATAAACCAAAAGTATATTTTGAAGTTGAAAGCTTCCATTTTGCTTTAAAAGCACAATTCATCCCGAGAAGCTGACTGCTGATGAAACAGGCCTCCAACCCAAGCTGCAGGGAGAGGGAAAATAAGACTGTGTATTTAACAGATTGCTTTGTTTTTGCTGCTTATATCTTGCATTATGCTGGTTTTCTAGTATGTGCATTAATTCAGTTTCCATTTTCACGTCCCTCAAATCCTTAAGCAAAATTGTGAAACTTGACTGGGACACGGGACCCTTGTGCAGAAAATAACAGGATGTTAAATCTCTGCCATTTTGTCACCTTGTACTTGAAATCTGCTTTTATTTGTGTAATTTTTCAAGAGTTAAAAGTCTTTGGGGATGATTTGTGGGAGTTTGAGGACTTGAGGTTTTTATGCAAGATTGTCAGGATGGCTTGAGAACTGGCATTTGGTAAATAGATGGAGAGTTGGTTATAACTGTTGTCTTTGGTTTTTTCTCATGTTCCTTTCTTAATCTCTTCACAGGCAGAAGTAAATATCAGTATCAGTCCAGTGTGGGGAAGCAGTCACAGCCTTTGGCTAAAAGTAAGACTTCTGCTTTCACTTCTGTTTCATGCTTGTGTTACATTTAACCATTTTCATGCCTTTCCAATTGCCACAATTCCTGGTAACTGGTGTTCAACCGAGGGTCCTTGCCAGAACAGATGACTTGCTCGGTAGGGCACGTGTTATCAGCACGAAGGAAGGAAGGGTGTTGTGTAACAAGTAACATTTTCACCTGAATTTAAGGTCTTCCTCTGTAATGTTTACAAGATTAAGGCCTAGTGGTGGTGTTATTTAACCATTGTTGCGTTGCTGTCCTGATAAAAGTTAGGGTATGAAAAGGTAGCATAGGGCACACAGTTCCTCCTGTTTGCAGGAAGATTGGTGTATTTCGTCACTAATTTTACTGGGAACAGAATCAAGCTTGTAGTACATGGAACAGTTATTAATTTAACTGTTTAAATAAGAAACCAAATCAAAGTAGTTTCCTGTGCACTGTTTGCTGTGTGTACTCTTTGTACAGAAGCTCACTGATCCAAAGGCCACAAACGTTTTCTGATAGTGCTGACCACCAGTGTTTGAGATGCAAATATTGCTGCAGGAACTATTTTTATCCTTATGGGACTAAGGGAAGAGAAATAACACAGAAACATTCTGGTGCTGCCAGGTTTTGTATAGGGCATTTTCTGCAGAGCCTAACTGTAGGAAAAATCGTGAGCTTTTTCAGGACCAGTTTTAAACTCTTAGTTTGGATTTGATTGAATAGAACAAAGTATTGATAAACTTTAGGAAATAATCCTTTTTCAGAAGAATGTCCAATTTCATGGTCAATCCAGAAATGTGTAAAAATGTTCTTTTTAATAATGCTGTTTCTTCACTAAGTTGATGAAGAAGTTCAAATTTGTGTTTTGTGGGTTTGTTTACCTTTTTTTTTAAGCTAGAACATGTCTGTGCTCTTCAACTACTGTACTTGTAGCTTGAGAATGGGATGATTCCACTGAATTCTACTGTTTCCTCTTATTTTCCTCTCACTTGTTGACTTCTGATGCCTTTTAAAACATTGTTTAAACATTGTTTTCTTCTTGTTTGCTCCCTTTTTCTATAGATGACGGTGAACCGCAGAGTGGGTTTCACAAAGGCCAGACTTTTTTACTGGTTCTGTTAATTAGTGTCCCGTTGCTTTATGTCTTCTGGAGCGGAATTCCAGGTCTTCTATATGGGACTTCAAGCAGAGATGCTGAAATTCTGCAAACGTTTCGGGCCCGGATGAAGGAACTGAAAAATACTTACCAAAGTCAGGACCCCAATCTGTGGAGAAGAGCCCGCGTGTTCCTTGAGAAACGTCTTAACACTTCCCATCTGCACCTGGAGCCGGCTATCCTGCTCTTCACAGCTGGCCGGGAAGCTGAGAAGGCACTGAGGTGCCTGAGTAATGAGATTGCTGATGCTTTTGCCTTCTCCCAGAACGCTACCACCATCCAGATCGATGGGGTGGACAAGGCCCTGTTGGACAGCGACGACGTCAAGGTGGAGGTGGATAAAGAGCTCAGCTCTGGGTTCAGTAAAGGCAAGAAGGTGGCAGTGGTGCATCGATTCGAGTCACTGCCTGCAGGCTCCACCCTGATCTTTTACAAGTACTGTGACCACGAAAACGCGGCGTTTAAGGACGTGGCCCTTCTGCTGACGGTTCTCCTGGACGAGCAGTCTCTGGGAAAGAGCCTCACCTTTCAAGAAGTGGAGGAGAAGGTCCGGGATTTCCTCCAGGCGAAGTTCATCAGCTCAGATGTTCCTAGTTCTTATAATGGCATGGACACAGATAAGCTGAGTGGACTGTGGAGCCGGATATCTCATCTCGTGCTGCCTGTTTGGCCAGAAAAGGGCCTCCCTGTGGAGGGATGCACATAAGAGTTACTGGAGAGGACTCAGGAAAGGAGGAAGACACAAAATGTACGTTGCAGTGGCTGAACAGGGAAGAACTTGCTGCTGCTGAGCTCAGACAGCGGTGTAAAAGTCCTTTCTGTGCAGAGACATTCCACCAGCTGGTGGGGTTGTTTCTGCTAAAGTAACTGGGACTTCTCTAAATAAACTACAGAGTGTAAGCAATGAACTTGCTGGTTGTTGGTAAGTTGTGTTCAGTGACGTGTCCAGCCTTGCTGTCCTGGAGCTGGGCGTAAGTGTCCCTCAGTGCAGAATCACTCTTCTGCCTGTGGAGCTGACTTGATGCACTGTTGGCTTTGCTCTGAGGATCCTTTTCTGGTGGTGCATAAAGCTGGTGTTTCATTTGACAAGGTAACAGAGTGCAAAAATATCACCTTCATCTACCAGAGATGCTGAAAATGATGATAAAGTGATGTAAGCACAAGCTTTTTCTTGATCCATCTGATCACAACATATATGTCAGCTGTTTCAGGCCACTTCTAGAAGTGGCAAAATTGCTTGAAAAATCTGTGGCTTGCAGAGAACCTTCCAGCAAGCATTTTTCCCTTAAACGAGCCTTCCCTAAACAGTTCTGGAGAGTGAGAAAAGCTGAGGTACAAAGGCTTGCTTAAGGTTGGTAGTACTGACATCAGCTAAATAATCCCTCAGCACCTCTTTGCCTGGCTCCTTCCAGGAATTCTCTACTCTTTGTCAAAGTTCTGCAAGTCTTAAAATCTGGAGGGAAACGATAAAATGTCAGCCCTGTGTGTGTACTGTCTCCTTTCCAAACAAAATTTTAGGAAGACGTAGATTATTTCTCGTTTTACTAAGATCGTTATTTTTGCATCCAGAGAACTTATTTATTTGTGGTACTTGGTATCCCAGAAAAGTAACCATTCTTCTCGTATCTGTGTATAACCTGCAGCTTGCTGTATAACCTTCTAGCAAAGAACAGATTTGCAATGCCTGGTTTTAAAATGTTTTTTTAGTCTCTCATGTCAAGAATTCCTCACACCAGATTAAAAACAAAAACATGTACCTGTTTCTATTGTAAGTACTTTGTGTAAAAAAAAAAAAAAAAGAGAATTGCAGCACTTCCATTTCATTCCTGTTACTTTATGCTCTCAGCTATTGGTCCATTGGTCCATGTACATTTGGTTTTATTGAGTATGAAGGAGCATGTAAAGATCCTCTCACATTAATAGCATGTTTTCTTGTAACAGCTGAGAGATTGGGCCCCTTGAGCTGTCCTGTTGCAAAAAATCCTTTCTAATCAGGAAAAACAATCTATTGAGGAGCTGGAGCTTCTGGCTTCTTTGTTCAAGGAAAGGTTGAGGATGTTAAGTGAATGGACCAAAATCACCTGAAGCATATCAAGGAACACAGTTTGAGAGACACAGAGCTGTGGTCACTTGAACTAGATGTGGATTTGTTCTAACCACTGGGAGCCAGCAATGGATAGGGCTTCCTATTTTAATGGGAGAAATAAAACCAGTTAAAAGACATGGAAGTGCTGTTGTTCTGGATGTTTAAGAATAGCTCAGGAAGGAAAAGATGGCATTTACATTTTGAACATTTCACTGGACAAATGTTTTTTTTAAAAAAAGCAACAACTGTGATTTATTTCCAAATGTGTCCTGATAGCATATTTGTTTGTATATTATGGAAACTATTTTAGTAATGATTCAAAATAAATATACTGGTTTGTTTTATAAGCTGTTCTAAGATTTGTCTACTGAATTTTAAGTGGTCAGACTTTTTTTGAACATACTTAAGTCGTTCATTTTACCTTTGCTCAAATACAGATGCTTAAAATACAACCTTTTGCAAAATTTAGAACTTCTAAGAAACTTCAGTGGAGTGATAGATACTGGGATGCAGATGTGTATATTCCATAATATCAGGCCTTCTCTCTGACAGGGAATGTTTCAGGAAATAGCTGTGCAATGTTTTTTACTTGGTGTTCTTGTACTAATTCCCCAGTTCTGATTTCAGCTGGAACTGATGATAAGATATGGTTCACTTGTTTCATTAGCCCAATACAAGAGTCAGCAGCTGACAAAAGGGATGACTTCATTCTTGTTCCACTCCTGGCTGCATGTTCTGTACCTTTGCTGTTGCAAACTAGTGCACTGTGAACTGACTGGAGGGACAGTCTTACTGAAAAGTAACTTAGGAAAAAATTATCAGAACTGGCAGCCACAAAAAAGATGAAGTTATGACATGAAAGGAGGAGATTCCATGCCTCCATTTCATACAAACCCTCCATATTTAATCCAGGTTATATTCTGTTTCTAAAACTTCCCCCCTCTTATGGGTATTAAAAGAGCTATGTTCCTGTTTCAAGAGAAAATAGGAAGGTGCCTGGAAACTAAAGACTTCATGTTCTGCTTAATGTTGTGCCAGTCAAAGGAGAATCACTTGTTAACTGTAGGGAAAGTGAGGTGTATTTACAAATATACGGTGGGCTGTATAGTCTGGAAAAATAAATGAAAAGCAAGACAGGTGTAGGCAGTGACCCCTTCTGTAGGAGGCAAAAGGCTCAGGATTAGAAGACTTTTGCAGGTCCTTTTGTAGCTGTTTGTGGCTTTGTCCTTAAAAGGCTCTCACTAAATATCCACAGGTGCTTAATGCCGATCTCATTAAGCAACTCCTACTCAGCCAGAGGTGAAGAGTAATGTCTGTCTGTGTTGCTCACGGGCAGCTGATTACTATCCTCCTTGTATAATTATTTCATTGCCTGCAGCAAACGGAGCCATTTGATGTTTTCCAAACTGTAAAATACTTTGGCTTCTTCGAGGGAAATCTCACTTGTGAAGTTGAAGTGTCCCTGACTGTAAGCAGATCAGGAAAATAAATAAGTTTGTGACAGCAAAAATGCTTTGCTTATGCAGAGCAAAGACATCAGAGCTGGCCTTGGGACCAAGAAGGGGATGTTTCTTCTTCTGTGGCCTTCAGCATACAGACTTTGGGCAGAACACAGTCCTTGGGGGGGGCTGAACCAGTTCCATATCAAGCTGCAGACAAAATTTCCTGCACTCTGCAAATTGGACTGGAAAACAGTCAAACTGCTCCTCGGGTTTCGAGCAGACAGACCTGCAGCTGGTGAGAGGTGAAAGATGGAGTGTGGCCCCTCTTCTGCTCCTCCTGCTGTCTCCTTTGGGCACCTGGAGGATGGGAATACCCTTACTGCCTTCAGCAGTGGATGTTGTGAAAGGGACCCAGAACAATGCACTGCCCCATCTGTTGGTACCTTGTCTCACACCCTGCTCTGAGTCATGCTGTGCTGAGCAGTGTTTGGAGCATGTTAAGCAGGTTTGGGAAAAGGAATAAGTTTTTCACAGCAACAAGAACATAATCTCTTTTTTTGCAAATTAACAAAAAATTGTGGATTTCATATCCTTATTTTTTAAAAGTATGTTTGTTTTGAACTTATAGTTCAGCTCAAACTGAATGCAAAAGGCAAGGTGAGAGCTCCACGTTAAGGTAAGCATAAAAGTATTTGCTATACAGGACTCAGCTACATGAGCCATCTGCAGTGTGATTGCCAGCATGCTGTATTTAGGAAAAAGAATCTGGTTTTGGAGGGTGTAATATATGGACAACTTGCCAGATTCTGTACCAGGACCCTGTGGCACAGCTGGAAAACTAAAAGGAATCTGAAGTGATGTCTTTATTTTATAAAGAGAACAATTTTTCTTGCATTGTTTTTCTGTCAGATGAACTGTAGGAGTACAGGGAGGGTGTCCTGTAGTCCTCACAGCTGTCCTGTGTCCTGTTTTATTGTCAGCTCCTGACAGTTGGATTTATAATTGAATGCCTGGAAAATCTCATTCCATGTCCAACAGGTGGACGCACCCTTCTCCAAATTCCTCCATGGCTCTTGGGAGCCACGTCAATCAAGGAAAGGGGGGAGGGAGTCTGGGGGGCTCGAGCTGATCCTTCGGCTGCAGCAGCCAGCTGCCCCTTTCTAATTTTAGAAGGGGTGTGCAAGAGGAGTGTGGAGTGGAAAACTTTCCAAACCTCTCTCTTAAAGCTGCAATAACTGAGTTAGTGAAAGATGAGAATGTGGCTCTTTACTTTTAACTTACTCTCTGTCTCCATCCACCACTTCCAGTGCTTGGGCAGTGCTGGCTGTGGTTACCTCCACTGCTCTGCAATTTAGCAAGCTCATCAAGCTGGATGTGTTCAATTCCTCCTCTCAGCTGTGGCTGTTTGCAGGTAAGTGGTTTCTTTATTTCTAATCGTAGAGAATTTCACAAGATGACTGCATTTTCTGTTAAGAATGTCTTTCTCTTGTCATATGATGTTTGCCCCGTCAGAGCTTTCCACTCATTGCTAGGGAATCTTTGAAAAAGTAATCTAAAGTCTTGCAGTTAAGTTCCACTGGCAGATACAGAGAATAAACAGAAGCAAAATCAGTATACAAACATTGCCTTTTAATTTTATTTGACTGACTGAAACGAAATTATTTCCATGTTTGAGAAAATCCTAGTGTAATGCCTGGCTTGCCTAAAGATGAGAAGGAGGAACGTGAAACTAGACTAACTGCTTCCAAGTAGAAAAGAGAAACTATGTTTAAAAGCATAATTAAAGAGGCAGTGCATTACGAAAGTGCTGAATAATTTAAATAGGCTGCCAGTCCAGCAATATTAAGCAGTAAATTTAAGCAAACACTATGTGATGATGGGGAATGTAATAATTTAATTTGCTCTAGTCTGCAATCAGGGCTTCCATACATTGCAGTAATATTGTTTTCATTGACAGAAATTGTCATTATTATTACATACAGTCTCCTGCATTTGGGAGTTGCAGGTTTGCTCTTTGAGGACTCAGGAGGGAATTTGGCACTACCTACCATTTTTCCCATTGGAGCTGTGCTTGCCTTTTGGTCTTCATGAGTCTTTTTCCCATCATCTGACAAAACAAAATCGTTTTCAAAGGTTTAACTACTGACATCTCGAGCTTACCTCTTGTTTCAGAGGAGGTATGCTTATGCTTGAAAATGTACTCTCTAATTAGTTTGCGTATGTAAAAGAGCCAAATTAAGGTTAAATGAATATCCTGTAATTGTGACATGATTAAGTTCTGCATTGCCTAAGCTTCATAGCTGTAATCTCTCAGTGTTTAGGGTATTTTCCTATGGTGTTCCCATACTGGAATAACTTACATGCAAACTGTTGACACTTCACCAGAGGAGAGGCTATGTAAAAATAGTTTAGTCCCTTTTAGTGAAGGGAAAAAAAAGGGAAATAAAAGGCTGCAGTAGTTTTGGTGATCCTTTGGAGGCTGGGGCAGTTAACTCTCCTCCCCCATGCTCCCCCAAGAAATTTGGCATCAAACAATCACACTAATGACTGAAAACCAGACTGGGGAAGTTGTAGACGGGCCCTGAAGGGAAGATTCCCAAAATAACTGTAGGAAGAAATTCTGTTTTTCCTATTCTAATAACTTTCCTTCTTTGGTGGAAACAATTTTGTTATAGCTGGATAACTTCTTAGACCTATTTTTGAAACGTGGGTGGTTTTAATGCATCTTTGGGGTGGAATCTATGCAATAGAAATCAGTATACTAACTAATTTTTTCTGGGTTTATAATGACTATTAAAAGTGAAATTAAGCCAGTGGTAGTCATCCCCGTGAAGTTTCGCAAATGTTTATTTAAACTTAAAGTTGGCAACTGGCACGCTGTAATCAGAGCCGCTTTCATTTAGAAAAAAAAAATTGAATTATTTTTCTAAAGATGACTTAGCTATGAACACAAATGACTTAAAAGCGGTGCCCTAGTTTCGGCTGGAGCCGCTTCAGGAATGCCAACATCAGCGCTGGGTTTAATTAACATTGCCAAGTCCTGGGCTTGCATCAACACCCAGGGCTCCGCAAATAAAATGCGAGGGGAGACTGCGCCGGCAGGTCAAACCTGCACAGCTGCGAGGGCAAAACAAAAGCTTACGGGGAGACATCGGTGAGCGCGGCTCTGAGGGAGGGCAGGGTCCGCGCCGCACCCAACATGGCGGCCGGAGCTGA
>NW_020884927.1:1196894-1252073 GCF_003945725.1 Corapipo altera
CCGCCCCAGGCCGCGCTCGGCCGGCGGTGCCGCCCCGCCGGGCCAGGGCGTCCGGCGAGGTGTGGCCGGGGCGGGCCCGGCCCGGGGAGCTGCCGGCTGTCACTTGGCTCGGCCGCTCCGCCCGGCGCCGGCGTCCCCGCGCCACCCGCCTCACCGTTAAGTCTCTTTTCTTCTTCTAGTTTTGATTTGTTTTCCGCTGCTCGTCGCGCCGGGGGGGTGGCGGAGTCGGGGAGAGGGTCTGGGGGCTCCGATTCGCGGTTGTCTTTGCGCCTTGCGTGTGTGGGAACCGGCGACCCTGGGTGTTTCAGCGGAGGAACAGCGGCGGAGCCCGGCGGCCGCGCTGCCCTCGGAGCCGCCCCGAGCACCGGGACGGCGCTTTTAAAGTTTAAATGTGCGCTGTGCCGGTGCCTGGGCTGTACCAGGGCGTCCTGCCCCGGCACTGCGGCACCGCCCGCCCGCTCCCAGGGCTCTGACATCCCCGGGAGCATCTACCCCGAGCGCTCCCGGTCGTCAGTGCCAGTCATTTTGACTGTTGGTGGCATAAAGGGTTTTTTACTAGTATGACTAGTGGCGCTTTTTTTTGCCTTTTTTTTTTTTTTTTTTTTTTTTTTTCCCCCCGCGGATGCCGTTTGCTGCGGTGTAATGCCTGCTGTTGGTGTAGTTTTTGTGGAATGGTTCGGGTGGTCCGGCGTTGGAATGGGCTGCCCGGGGAAGTGGTGGAGTCACCGTCCCTGGAGGCTTTTAAGAGGCGCCTGGAAGTGGCGCCGGGCGATGTGTTTTCGTGGTTTGAGGGATACAGTGGCAACGGTGGGTGGATGGTTGGACTGGATGATCTTAAAGGTCTCTTCTACCCTTGAGGATTCTGTGATTTTATGATTTTTCTGTCTGTGGATGTGAGCTGTAGCCCAGCACCCAATCCTGGCACACTGTGTGAGTTCACATGTAGAGGGTTTTGTGTCAAAAAGCTTCATTGTGTAAGTGAATGATCCAGTGTCTTGAAATTGAAAATTTAACTCTTGACTGGTGAGTTCTATTTTGTTGTTTTGTTTTAGGTTGTTTTTTTGTCAGCTTAAACTACTGCCTTGTACTGCCTTGAAAACTCAAAACCGTGGTGACTAGAAACGTAGTATTTGTGGGACAAATGTGTGGAGCTGTAAATGATTAGTTGTTTTGCATGCAAGCTCCGAATGTTCTGTCAGACTGTCTGCACCGACAGGCAAAGTTTTGCCGTCTCTTTGCCGTAGTTCTGGTTGCTGCAAGAGTTTCATTAGGTAATGCTTCAGATAATTAAATGAAAGTGAGGGTGTGGCCACGTGAACGCTGTAAACTGTCGAAGGTTTCAGTTTCTGTGAGTGAGGCTACTTTAAACAAAGGTGTCCTGCACCCGCCAACCAGGGCAACTGAACTTGCATAATAATGGCCCATTTCTACAACGGGCCGGGGTCCTGTGGAAATTATGTGCATCCAAAGTGGGGTGAGCAGCAGCATATCGAGGGAGGGAATTCTGCCCCTCTGCTCTGCTGTGGTGAGACCCCACCTGAAATGCTCTATCCAGCTCTGGCGCCCCCAGCATAAAAAGGACGTGGAGCTGCTGGACCAAACCCAGAGGCAGCCACAAAGTTGATAAGGGGACTGGAGCACCTCTGCTGTGAAGACAGACTGAGAAAGTTGGGGCTGTTCAACCTGGAGAAGAGAAGATTGCGTGGAGATCTCACAGCACCTTCCAGTGTCTGAAGGGGCTACAGGGAAGCTGGAGAGGGAATCTTCATCAGGAACTGTAGCGATACGACAAGGGGGAATGGCTTTAAACTGAGAGTAGGTTTGGATTGGATATTAGAAAGAAATTCCTCCCTGTGAAGGTGGTGAGGCCCTGGTACAGGTTCCCCAGAGAAGCTGTGGCTGCCCCATCCCTGGAAGTGTTCAAGTCCAGGTTGGACAGGGCTTGGAGCAACCTGGTCTAGTGGGAGGTGTCCCTGCCCATGGCAGCGGGTTGGAACTGGGTGATCTTTAAGGTCCCTTCCAGCCCAAACCATTCTGTGATTCTGTGTTGCTGGATGATGTAGATCATCTTGTAGGCTGCCTAGGCTGGGTGTGGTGGTAACTGAAATAACATGATTTTAAAACTATAAAGCAACTTGTTTGCATGGATTTATTTTACTAAGCTTTGGTGCAGAGCTCAAGTTTGACACGATGACACTGGGAGGACTTGACAGATACAACAGTCCCAATGTGGATGGTGACTTTCATGGCTGGAAATCATTGGGAGTTTGTGCCACCATAGTAAAAGCATCCCTTAAATAGATAAGCATCTAATCTTGGTGCTGCTACATCTGTACTTCAGTTTTTTTTTGACACAGTGCAATGAGCTTTTTTGTGCCTTCTTACACCCCTCTACCAGAGATACAGCTGCTTTCTGCTGAGATAGTTTCATTGTATCAAACAGTCCCGTGGATAAAGGCATTAATGTTATTAGTCTCATTGACTTCAGAGTGCCCAGATGAGGCTGCAGTCCTGTTAATGTCTCTACAGTTGTGCCTGTGTTTGGAATCAGGAGTTAGTGCTCACAGCACTGGGTCTGTTCCACATTACCCTGTCTGTGGCAGGTTGGTGAAGCTGCACAGCGTGAGTGAGAGTGATGAGCTGCTGCTGCTGCTTCTCTTACCCCACTCTGACAGCAACCTGATTCAGTTTGATCAACTGGTAGAAAACTAACCCCACAAAAGAAAAAATGATTGATTTTCTGCTGGGTTGCTAAGTTGAACTGGCTTGTGATGCAGTAAGGTGAGCACTGAGGAGTGATGTGAGTGCTGGGGAAGGTGGGGAGGAATATGTGCATTCTTTCATCACTGTCGAGCTGCTAAATCTTCTCAACTCCATCTCAGAAATTTAAATCAGAGAGTGAGTTCTTTATCAGTGCAGCAGGGCTGTTTGAACTGTGCTACTGATGTACTTCAACTAATATAATTCACCCTATTCAAATCAATATAAGCTGTTAGTATGAGATTAGGTATAGTGACATAATAATGATTACAGAAGGACTCTGGTAGTTGAGTGCAGAGGGAAAACTTCCCTGGTGGAGTTAATATATTAGACATGTGGCTGGATCAGAACATGAGTGTAAAATATATCCGTAGATGTAAGTGCTTGGAAGACAGATGTGTATCCTTGTGCTAATGATATAATAGACTTTAATGGAATGCTCTATTGAGAATAAAATTACTTGTATACATAAGTCTGAAACCTTTGTCAGTATACTAGAGAAAGAATAGAGCAAATAAATGAACTAATCAGTTATACCAGGTTGGTTGAAACTTTGTGAATGCTAACAGAAGTTCTGGCTGTGTTTTGGCTTCTTAAGAACACTCCTCACTGACAGCAGAATTTCACACCAAGTCAGATCCATGGCAATGCACCAGGTGGAGTTGTTATACTGAAACAGAAAAGCTTTTAATGGGATGGAATTATTTAGCTAGATCAAGAAATGTCTTCCCAGCAGGGTCCTGGTATCTGTCTTTGTCATACCAGGTCAGAGACAGAGCTGGTGGTCACTGTTCAGCTTGTCATGGGATTCTTGTGGGAGTTTTTTGACATCACATGTTGTTGTTGAGACACTTTTTAGATGCTACTTCTGAATGCAGTTCAGAGCAAATGCATCAAATGTGAGAAAGTGAAATTTGAAACATTTTTCCCGAAGTTTTCATGCACATTATTCTGCTTTGAGAGAAAATAACAATCGGCTTGGAGTTGACACAGCTGCAGATGAAGGTGCTGCTCTGCTTGTATGTCCTTGGTAGTGTTGAGAGGTTGAAAGCTGTTGTCTTGGACTCTCAAAATTGGCAGGTCTGGTTCTTGTACTTGGCTGAGAGGGTTGCCTGTAAGTTCTGAGAAGAATCCCTCACAGTGGAGTGTTCCTCCTTCCTTGTGGAAGAATTTGAGCATATTCGGCTGAATGGATTTATTTTGGGCTGCAAGAATTGAAATCTTCCAATGTGCAGTTTCTGATAGCTGGAGGTGGAACGAGTTAATTCTTGTTTTGAAGGGCAAGGAGACAAATGAGGAGTACTTTGTTTGTTCTAGAAACTAGGGTATCTTCTTTTCTGTCATAAATGCAAAGATCATTGAAGTCAAAGAAAATACAGAACTTGTGAATGGATAGGCAAACCCTTGTGTGCATCTCCTTAATAAAGGAATGCATTCTCTGTGCCTTTGTACTCTGATTTCTTCACGAACAATGAATCAAGTTACACGAGCTGTCACAACATCCATTTCAATAGATTTCCTCAGAGTACCTCGTGGCACGTGGTGCAGCAGAGGAAAAAAATTCAGTGCATTTTACTTTCAGTAAAACCACTAATCCCTTTTTAGGGCCAGTATTTTTTTTTTCTTTTTTAATTGCTTTTACATCACTTGTGATGAAGCAGAGACACTTTTGCAAGTTGCCATGCCTTTTCATAGCCAAAGGATGTTGTGTATGTCCATACTCGTACAGTTGAGGAGAATCAGCTTCAGAAATGTTTCTTTTATAGAAAAACCTTCACTATAGATTGGATGCAAATTTAGTAGCTGACTGATGCCAGTGATTTAATGTTAGAACTCATGAAATATATTCATATTTTTCTACTGCATTTTGTGACATTTGATGGATATATGACTGCTCATGTCATTTATCTTCCTGGTTCACAGCTAGAGGTAGTGACACATGCTTGGAGATTCTTTACTGCTTTTCTATCTGCAAGTGTGTGGTGTATCTTGATTGCTCTTTTTTTTTTTTTGGCTACCTTAGTATCCCTAAAAGCTTTTTTATGTTTTCTAGCTGAAGACAGATCACATTTTATTGGTACATTTCTTTTACCGTTGAAGCTTTTTTGGTTTTAATTATCATTTTACAAAGTCGTAATGATTGGAATGTGAGTTCTTCTGGGATATTTGCTGCTTGTGTTACAAGACAAAATACCAGAATGTTATCTAAAATTTTACTCAGAGCAGCAAACATTCACGAGCTCCTTGGGCATTGCTGGTGTTTGTTACTTCCAGCTTTTTTGTTGCATCAGCTTTACATAGTTGTGTCCATTGTCATTACATACACCCTGGCTCTTGGGTGCGGTGCAACCGGGGCTGGTAAAGTATTTCTAAGACAAATAGTATTAGCAGAGAGATTAAATACCAGGAAAACTCCTGAATAGCTTGAATCCTCCGACTTTTCAGCTTAAAAATAACGAGATGAAAAATCCCCAGTTTTGTAGCAGAAATAATTTTGAAGCAGCAAAGTGAAGATTGCAGGCTTTTGAGATAATGTGGTGGGGAGGTGTTCAGGTGAAGTTTGTGTCCATGAAACGTCATGCAGTTGGGAGTTGTCCTTGAATTTTGAATATTCACTTCCTTTCAGAACCTTTGTCCCTGAAATGCATTTAATTTGAAGGCTTATTATGTAAATGAGCATTGAAAGAAGGTGGGGGGAGGACCCATCTCGTTCTGCAGAGTCAGCTGTAGATTCTGGAGATGTGGAGCTTTTTGGACAAACACGTCACACATTTGTTTGTTGTGCTGGAATTTGTCCTCAGTCCTGGGGAAGGTCAGTACATCTCATGGTGTTGAAAGACAAAGTTTTCTCAAAATATACTCAAGCCAAAAAAAAAAAAAAGCAGCATGTTGTTTCAAAAAAACATTTTAAAAGCCCATAAACATAACCAAACAAGTCTTAGAACAGTGTATTATGGATATTTTTAGCTCTCTTTTAAATGGGATAATGCAGTATGGTTAAGAGCTTGGATTTCAGAAAAACGAGTAGGTAAAGGTATTTTTATTCCAGACTCAAGCATATCGTAATAAATTGTATTGTGTGGTATTTGAGAACGCATGGAAAGTGTTTCTGGCATCTTTATAATTTCCATCACCTTCAGTGGGCTGGCTCAGAAAAACAGTTTGCTTGACTGGGGGTGGTGGTGCCCGTCCACCTGTGTGTGTCTGTTGCTGCCAGCAGTGCACAAGTGTAGATGCTCAGGCAGGAGGGGCTTTAGGTCTTTGGGATTCAGAACTCAGCTTTCAGTTCACCGTACACAGAAACTTAAAGTATTTTTGTAAACAGGGAAAAACATCCCTAAAACTGATTATTTGTGTCTGTGCCCATTTCCTCCCCAGACAAGTTGTCTGTGCTGGGTGGGGTGTGGGTGCAGTGGGACAGGCTGGAGCAGGGTGTGGAGGCTCCCATGGTGCCCTTGATCTCCAGTGGTGTCTGCACTGGTGAGAAGATGATGACAGGAATGACTCTTGTTTTCCCCAGTCCCACCACTCTCCTCAAGGAAAAGGCAGCAGCTTTTAAGTATTTGCTCTTGGGGAACAGCAGCCAGTGCTGATCAGACTGTTCCCCGATGTTTCCATGATGTTTCCATGCCTCCTCCTTCTGCTTGCATGGAAGTTGTTGCTATGGTATGACATAGCTAAAACCAATAAAGCAAAAAGAACAGGAAAACTTCTTTTAGTCTGTACCAGACTCCCAGTCTGCTTTGCTTTACCACATAATCCCACTGACTTTCTGCCTGAATAAGGCAAGAGAGACCCAGGCATGAAGAAAGGAATGGGTGGATTCTTGTGTTGGCACTGCTGCCTTATTGTAGCTTAAAACTGTGTGAAACATTGTCCTCGTGCACTGCACACCCAGTTTGTAGCAAAACCTGCCACTGTGTGGATAAAACATTTAAGAATATCCCACGGAAGCCAATGTTAATAATTTGTTTCATTCCATAACCTTAGCAAAGCTTCAGCTTTTCTTTTGTGGTATCCCTTTTGTTTGGTATCACTTGTGTTTTTATAAGAAACAAAGTCTTGAGGAATACTGTTCCCTTTGCATACTGGGGTTTTTTTGCATAACCGCTAAATGTTAGTGAAAATATCAGTGGGTGATCTCTTTCTCACATTCTCTGCCTTCTCTGAATCTGTGCAAACTTCTGAGTTTCCTCTTTCCTTTTCTTACCAAGTCTGTGCTACTAAGAAAAAAATCATACTGAGAATACATGAAAAAGCTTCACAATCGGACCAATACACCAGTTTCTTTTCTTCCCTTTTTCTGCTCTCTATGCCAGTTCTTCAAAAGTTCATTGCATTTTTCTCTCCTTCCTGTCTTTCTCATTTTCTTCCTTGTTACATTTTGCTTCTCTCACCATTTTTCTTTCTCTTTTTCCCAGCCTTGGTTTTAATCTCTTCACATTTTTGTGTATCTTTGCTAAGCATGTTCTACTTTCCTATCTCCCATTCCTTTTAAAATGTTGTTCTCTTAACTGTGTTGACTTGTTATTTTGTTATCTTTTGTACCTTTCAATGACATCCTTGGTATATTTAGTTTTAAATGTAGTGCTGGTTTCTCATCTTCCTTTTTTATCTGGCACTGGTTTTCTCTTTGTTTCCATTCCCTCCTTTCTCGTGCTTTCTCATGCGTTTTCTGATCTGTCAGTTCTCCTCAGCATCTTCTTGTAGGAACAGTGTTTGTAGAAGAGAGTGGTTGTCATGTCCCGTGTCCATCCTTCCCCATTTTTTCTCCCAGGAGCTGGGAGTACATCCTTTCCTTGCTTGTTTCTCTCAGGTCCTCATCTGCAGCAATTCTGCTGTGCCTTCTCTCGTGCACTTTATTTTTTGTCTTGGACACGTGAGTAAAGAATGAGATGGGCCCTTGGTGTGGGATTGAAATGTCAGAACACAATGGTGTTTGTATCTCAATCCCTCACCCAGGGAGAGACTTGGCAAACCAGCCTTGAATGGACCTGTGTGGCATGTCTGTCTCCCAGTGAGCAATCCAATAACCAGGAGGTCAGTTCTGTTGATTCTATGGTCTTCCACCTTTTTTCAGCAAACTTAAGATCCTCATGAGCTTATCCAACCTGTGGATAACCTTTTGCCGTCACTGCTGTCTCCTCAGAAGTCCTTTGATGTTTTGTCTGCTGAGCTCAATCTTTTCATTTAAGCTCTGCATTAAATAGAGATGGATCATTTAGTTTAGCAAAAGTCTTTTTGAAACAATCATTTCAGAATGTAGTTTTTATGTATTTCATCTTATTTGTGAGACTTTGAGACTTTTGTATTGATGTAAAGCATATTTTAAAAATAATTTAAACTTCTGTAGCATAATTTTTAAGTTGAATATTGATCAGAGAATAATACTAATTTCAGTATATTTTGGTGTTTAACTGGTCCACTACCCTGCATGCAAGTGCTGTAAACAGACATGGCAACTGTTTCTTCTCTCTCTGTTTTCTCCACCACCCCTTTTTCTGTACTCTTTATAGCATTAAAGATTCTTCTCTGTTTGTTTTAATTTCTTGCAGGATATTGAATTATATAAGTACTTGGGATTTTTGTTGATTATTCTTGTGAGCTATAGCAATAGAGAGAAGCTATTTTATTAATAGGTAGGAATTCAGAGGTTGATGGGAATCAACATCATTTTTTTGTAGACTTTGAAAAGCTGATAAATTTCTCCCTATCTTCCAAAGGAGAGGGAGAAGGACACCTAAACCCCAAACTCTTAGAGTTCCTGGGATTACACCACGACAGAAAACAACTGCAGTGTTGCCTTCCTGAAACTGTAGACAGCTCCAGAATGCTCAGTTCTTATGTGTCGTGTTTTACAGTCAGCAGCAACCTGAGTTAAGCACAACTGCTCAGTGGGTCTCAGCTGAGTTGGATGGTACACTTTGGAGCTGGCACTGTGGGTATTTCTTAGGCTAAATACAGCAGGATGCTTTGGGATTTCTTCCTGGCTTGTATGGAATGGAGAAGAGGTTGAGTGACCTTTTATAGAGGGGCCTTACAGACTCCTGAAGGAGTTGAGATAGAGTTATTGCCCACTAGTGATCATCAGCACACATCTGTGAGAATAACTCACTGATCACTATCTGTAGTGTTCTCTGTATAAGATGTTCTCTAAAGTGTGTCTGAATGTGTTCTGTTCAGCTCAGGTGAAGGACTGACAGTCTTTCGTGTCAGGATGAAAGAAGCAATTTCAAACTTCTTTAGTCTGGTACTTTCTATAGAAAGTTAGGGAATACACAGAGTATGTTACAATTCTACATTCTCAGGACATCCTAAAATAAACCATATAGATTGGTGTGTGTATAATAACAACTTTAGTCCCCAACTAAGTTTTCCTATCTATTCTAGTAATCCTAATGATAAGAATAAATCCCAAGCAATTACATAAAGATGGATACTTTAACCCTTAAGAAATTTTTGCTTGTCCAAACGTTCTCCTATGCTAAATTGACATATTGGGTAGGTTTTGTTGTACTTGTGTTTGGGCAAGAAACTGATACTGGTCTGATAGAATATTTTCAGCAGCTCCCAAAATCAGTTCTTTATGGAAAATTCCCTCACTTCTGTTAATATTTGTTTTCTACATTTCTAACCTAAGAGCTCTTTGGTGCAGTGATGGAGAGGTTCAATTGGATGATTTCCCAGGCAGGGCAGGGTTATGATTTACAGCATGAATGATGTGCAGCACAAAGCTGCTGTTCTGCATGAATGAGCTCTGCAGCACCTGTCCTAGAAGCAGAACTTTCTAACTCCACACGGCCCAAAACTATTGGATACTTAAAAAAACAAAACACCTGCCCCTTCTTTCTAGAATTCATGTTATTGTGGGCTTCACTAATGTGTGTGCACATGTGTGTCTGTACCTATATAAATAATCTTGCATACCTCTCCCACGCTCTTTCAAACATTTATTTGGACTCTTTAAAGAAAGTCACAACCAAAGGCTTTTTAAAGACCTATGTTCTTCTTATTGATAGTTTTTCTTGGGGCACAAGAACTGTTTAACTGCCCTAAATATATGACTGAATGTGAGGACCAAACTTCACTGTTGGTCTCTGAATGTTCTTAAAATTATTTAGGATAAAAATCCTTGTCACAAAATGTCCAGGTAGTGATCTGTTCCAATAAGTAGCACACAATGTTAATTTTGTGGGACGTTTGGTCTCCTTTTATCAGAAGAATGATCTTTATATTTGAATGCCCTTTTGTGTGGCACACTGTGTAGAGAGGTGAGAGCAAAAGAAATTTTCAGAAATTAAGAAAGTAAGAAGAAATACATCTGGGAGTGAATGAGAGAAGAGAGAGGAAATTGTGGCTTTATGACTCTGTCAGAGGTCTAGAACTTCCTGTTGGAATTCTGTGATCACCTAATTTTTTCTTTCCATACCAGAAGTGTTGTCAGTGTGTTATGAGGACAGCTCAGTAAGCACATGTTGGGATTTCTTTTGTTTTGTTTTTTTCTTTTTTCCATTATTAAAACCCTCTGGTGATAGTGGCTGGGAGTTCACACTTTTTTAGATTCACTGGGAGTCCTGCCTTTGAAGTTCACAGGAGCACAACGGCAACTCCAGTCCTGACTTTTTTCCTGGCTCTAGTGTCCTTCCAGACAGTTCTCTCTGCCTGTCCCCCTGACAGAGACAGGTGACACATTCATCTGTCACTGGTGGAGTTGGGTATTTTCACCAGACATTTATGAGTTCGTGCCTCTGTGAGCCCTGTGTGTGCAGAGTTCCACTGTGAACACCTTCAGACTTTCTGGGATACTTCTTACTGTGATCTAAATTGCCTTGACCTCTGGGTCTCCTTTTATCACGTTCACAGTTCTTTGTAACAAATAAGAAGAAACCCAAACCCTTCTTTATCCACGGAATTACCTGGTTCCTGCAGAACTGCAAGAAACTTTAACCACAGGTGTGATTTGGTACTGATTGTCTGACCTTGTTCATGTTGTGAGCTTGAAATCATCAAATGAGGTGGACATTTATCATAGTGATGAAGGTTATATTCTCTTTAGCCAAAGACAGATTTGTTCTTACTTTATACCTCTTTGGTTCTTACCTGACTTCTTTTTTTTTTTTTGTAGATAAATTGGCACGATGTGGAGCAATACATCAAGTGAGGTGCCTCTGCAAAATCTGAGGCATAACCAAAGCAAGGATTCAACCAGAGGTATGGGTTTTCTCTGCTCTATTGCCTTGTTTTGGGAGATGTTTTGTCATGAGTTGTTTGAGCTGTGGGGAGTTGTTGCAGAAAGCTTTCTCCTGCCTCACTTTGGAAGCTCAGCCCATGTGTTACACAGTTCCCCTTTTGCAGATGACAGTTCTGTACTCTGATCTGTGGAGTATTTGCTGATCTGCATTAGCAATTGCCAGCCTGGAATATGGTTGCCAAGATGGCACAGAGACAGGGATTTTTTGAGTGCTGTGGAGGAGGAGCAGTGCAGGAACAGAAACTGGAACTGTTGACTCTTGAAAGGAGTGAGGAAGAGCCTGTGTCACGGTTGCTCCCAACTCTCGCTCAGTTCCAAGGTGGTGAAGACACTTGAATCACATCAGTACATCACCACTAAGATGACTTTTACAGCAGTTTTGTCTCCCTGAACTGGAGAAATCTAGTTGACTTTTTGCTGTTATGATTACTCTGTGATTTAGGAAAGGAGGGGCCAAAAAAACCCTACAGTACATCCCTGAAAGGAAGAAAGGTCTGGTCTGTGGAGCAGCTGAGTCGCGTGCTAGGTCTGTGGTTTGGGATCAGTCATATGATCTCCAGCGTGACAAAACTGGACTCCAGAAGTGATTTTGAAAGTAGAGAAAGATTATTATTTTATCTGTGATAAGAGGACATTATTGCTGATTATTTCCTGTCATATAATCAGTTTCTTTTAAAGTTACCTACCTTGTGAAAATGAAGTGTTCTGTGGACACAAAGCACCGTCTCTTGAAGTCAAAGAAAGTTGGTTTTGCACTACTTCCCTAACTCTCTTCCTTCCTGTTATTGCATCTTACCTGAAATGCAATTGGCAGCTTTTTTACTACATGGAAAAGATTATTTTTCTAACACTCCAGTACTGCTACTCTCCATGGTTCTGACACAGGGATGTTGTGTTTTATAAACAATTAGATTATCTAAGAAAACCATTATAAATCAAAAGAAGAGAGGAACTAAGGAAGTAAATATTTATAGAGGAGAACACTACTGCATCCTTCTGAGCTGGATTGCTCATAGAGCACGTGCTGTCTGTTGAGATTAAAAGGCTGACGTTGATTAGTGCCTCCTGCTTGTTCACAAACATTGTTTCTGTTTTGTTTGTAGGGTGCACAGCTCAAAAAGTTTGCTATTCAAAATTCTTCTGTTCAAAGCTTGGTTTTTGAGTAGAGTCTTTCAGTGACCGTGTATTCATGCTTAGTTTACTGAAGAGGAAAATGGAAGGGGAAAAAAAGGTAGCTAAACTATAGTGTAATGGAAACATGTAATATATTTATGTTGGGGTAGATAACTAGCTTTATTTTATCTTCTAAACATCTAAGCATCTTCTGTTACATGTTCTGGATTTGATTTCAAGTGTAATGCATTCAACCTAACTTAGTGAACTCATTAAATATGACATTAAATACTTTATTGCTCTGTTAAGGTGAGCCTTGACTGATAACAGCCTTTCACAGAAGATATTACAGGCTGGAACTGGGTCACGAAAAGAACTTGATTGGGGAACCCATGGAAATTGTTTTGAAGCAACATTTTATTTCATTGTTTCCCATGTACTAATGAGAAATTACTTTCTTTGTTTCTGCCCTGTAAGATCAAACTGCAGCATGGGCTTCTTTTTCTCAGACTAAGGCTGCTGTAAGTACTGATTTTTTTTTTTCTTTGTTTTTTTTTTTTCCCCTTACTTATTTTCCAATCAGTTAATGGCTACAAAAGCTTTACCAAAGTATTATTTTGCTCAGTGATTGTCTCTTAAACAAGCTGAAAATGGGAGAAGCACTTGGAGTACATGAATGTTGAACATCTTGGGAAAGGTTTTCTGCACACAGTAGAAGAAATTTTTGCCACAGCAAGCTTGGTCTTGAGTATCGTAGTACATGTTAAACCTGGAGTGTAATATTACCTTTTGATTTAAGAAAGTGGTGACTTCTCATGTTTCTGAGAACTTGAAAAAATAGCTCTCTCGTCTCTGACTCAAACCAGTCAGAAACTGGGACACCACTGGTGTATTTAATGATTTTCTATCTTTGAACATTGCAATTGCTGTCTTTCTGTTGGAATTTAACTTAGGTGCTTAAGGTATCATAGTAGTTTCTGAAACCTGGCTTCGGTTGAGCCAAACAGTTTGATTTTTCAGGGAATTCAGCTCTTTCCCATAACCTTGTCCCTCACTTTTCTTAACAGCTGAGCGTCAGTGTGGGGTTTTACATGTGGAATCTTGTATCATGCTCCATTTTGAAGGGAGTATTACAGAATTTTTTTCCAAATGGAATTAATATTTTATTCAGGGCAAGCATTAAGTCTCTGAATGGCGTGTTATTATTAATTTTTTCACAACAGCCTACTTATGGGAACAAAACTATGCATAAAACCTAATTCAGATAATCTTATTAAACAAAACATAATAGTAATTTCTGGCCATAATACAATACAGTTTTGTAACATCAGCCTTGTGAAGTTGCTTTTGCCTGTGGTTTTATTCTTCGTGAGAAAGGAAAAATGTGTCGTGTTGGGGTGGGGGGTGGGAGAAAAATGTAGCTTAAAAATGGAAAACAATATTCTTATTTGCATTATCTTCAAACTTTAGCTACGTCATATAGAGAACAAATTGGAAATAGCCCCCACCGGCACGGCTGTGTTTGATTCAGTCATGGATGCCAAGAAACCCTCTGCCAGTGGCAGCAGGAAAGCCAGCAGGAAGGGTATGTATTATTGAGGACACAAGGTGTAAGGCAGCCTAGAGCCACTGCATTCTGGGAAATCTGATTTCTCCTCCCTGCCCCCAAGTTGTCTCCTGCCAGTGATCTTTATTCATGACGCACTAATTGACCAGGAGAAACTAATGTTTCCTTCCCTGGGGTTAGGGAGGAGAGTGTTCTGCCCTAGCCACTTGGTTGGAGGGGGTGGCAGGACTTTCCCCACGCTGTGAGTGAGCAGTGCTTATCCCATTCTGAGAACAAGTTTGCTAAATCTGATGCTTCCTTTATTTCATGTAAGGACAACCTTTGCTTTGAAGAAATAAGCCCTCCTTTTATATACTAAGAGTATTCTGGTGTGCCACTGGAGAACAGGCAGATCGACCTCTAGTGGCAACACAGTCAACTTTACAGATTTAATTACTTACAGTGAATCTTTAAGCATTATCTCTCTTTAAATTATTATTTCAAGCACTTACTGCCTTGCTCCTAGTTTTTGAAATCAACTTGTTGAAAAAGAGAGGGAGTACTTTCAGTGCTGCTGAAACCCAAGAAAAACTGTGTGTTAATTGTTCAGCTTTCTCTTTCTGGAGACGTGGGTCCATAAAGGATTCTTTGGTTTCTGCTTCAGCTTCCCGGTCTTCCAGCCAAAATAAATCAAGCAAGGAGAAGTCCTCACGCAGCCCCCTTCGAGCGACCACTCTGGAAAGCAACGTGAAAAAATGCAGCCGTGTGGAATTTCGTGAACCGTTGGCTTCATACAGGTTGGTGCTGGGACAGCTGACTGTTAAAGGAAAACATGCTGAGATCAGATTTAATCTAGCAGTGGTGCTTTTAACAACTCCTCAGAAGTTGGTTTGCTTCCTCCCATCACCCAGCCACCTGAGCAGCATGTGGGGTTGGACTTTTTTAGTAAATATTACAAATGTGTTTTTTGTTCAGTGAATGCGAGTTTAGTGTCAAATGTGTTGAAACGGGGCCAGATCATCAAGTTGGTGTGGCTGTGACCTTTGTGTCCTGATGGGTTTGATAGGTGTTTAATTTCAGTAATAAAGACCAAAAAGAGCATTTCCTCATGCTTTTTCAACTTTGTTTCAAATTCTTCAGCACATGTTCCCAAATGTGTTACCGCAAGACAGTGTAGAGCAAGAAAATCTAGTACTAAAGATGCATTACACTTTTGTGTGTGTGAGCAACCCAAACAAGAACAGTTTCTCATAGACAAAACATCACACAGAACAGGCCATGTAACGTGATTTTTGTCCTGACATCTAAATTTTGATCCTTTTTTCCCCTACTTATGTCACTGTGAGATGGTTCTCCTTCCTTGTTGCACATGAGACTGATTTGGGTCAATTTTGTTAATTGAGTAGCTCATACATTAATTATGCTTCTCTTTTAAGTTCTACACCTTTTATTTAAAGCTTTTTTTAAAAAATTGAAGGGTGACAATACTGCTTGCTGATTTTTCTATTCTTCAACTTTATATATAGTCCTGTTCAGACAGAGAGTGCAGCAAATGAAATTTTGAACAGAAGTCTCTTTCAGTTTCATCAGACTTGCAGTATTTAATGTGAAGTGAGCAGACTTTAAAAGAACTTGCCTTTAAGTGGAGACAAGGTAGAGGAAGTCATTCATTTAGTTGATGAACGTGCTGATTGCTGGGTTGGAAGGTCCTACGGTTGTGCTTCTGATGGTGACTTTTTTTTTTTCCCCTTCTGTTGCATCAGGGATATATATAGTTCTCTGTCTTATCACAGTTCTAGCCAACTTGAGGCCAAGCAACTGCTCTCTGGCTTGGACTTGAGCGAAGCAGAGGGGAAGGCTGAGCTCACAGGCCGCCTGACACACGCCCAGGAGGAGCGGGATGGGCACAGCAGAGACTTTGAAAGCCCCTGTTCTTCCGCTGCAGACGAGACTGTTGTTAGGTATTTGAACGACCGGCCGACAATTGATGCCCTGCAGAATAACGAGGCCTTTCTTAGGGTTGCAGCATCTCCAAGGTCGGAAGAGGAAAAAACCAGTGGCTCCAGAGGAGATGAGAGTAGCACTAAAGCTTCTCAGAGTAACACGTCCCAGGACAGTGAACTGAAAGTGTCTTCCCCTTCTGCCGCGAGTATTTGTAGTGCTCACAGGCTGGAAATCCTGAAACAGCGGCAGCACGATGCCAAGTTGGAGAAGCTGAAGGAGCGGATCCGAAAGCAGTGGGAGAATTCTGAAGAGCCCAGTGGCAGAGGGCAGCACTTGGGATGTGCTGAGCAGCCTGTGGTGGTCAGTAACATGGAGAACACGGTGACTCCCAAAGTCAGGAAGGTGACAGCTGTGCCTGCTGCTCCATCATACAGAGGTACGGAGGTGCAGATCCCCTCCCTGTGGGTTTTACGGGGTGAGGAGTGGAGTTCAATTCACTGAGCAACATGTCAAAGCATGGACCTGTCTCACAGCTGTGTTTGGGCAAGGGGGGGGTGAATAACATGGTTTGATTGCAGATATGGACAAGAAAGAAAAGAAATTCTTGCCAATTTACAGAAGTGTCGATTCCTTTGAAATTCTTCCTGTCTCTTCTTACAAGTACTATAAAAATAAACTCACTGTATTGGTGTTTTGGGTTTATTTCAATAACTTTTTTATGGTCTCAGAGCTTGGTAACATTGTTTTGATTGAAGAAGCCTTTCATATTGCTAATAATCTTTTCGTCAGCCAATCTGCTGTTTTTCAGCTGTGAGCAAGTGGCAGACTGGTATATTGCTTCCTTCTAATTTAGCATTAGAAATTCAAGTAGTTCCTTTCTTACTTGGCAGATTCTCACCCCTTCCCTCCCGAAAAAAAGCTGTATTTACATTTTTTGCAGTTACTTTAAACTCTTGAATTGTTCACTTTCAGGTTTCAATCCCGCTGAAACAAAGATTCGCACTCCAGATGGAAAGATCTGGCACGCGGACGAGTTTCGTATTAGTCGGGAGTTGTACAGAGATATAGCACGCCAGTTAAAAGGTGAGCCACAGGCAGGACTGACTGAGCCACACAGCCTTCTCTGAGAGGCAGAGAAATATGTTTTGTGCAACTCTTAAGTCATGGAAACAAAAAATGGAAGCAGTGGGTGTTAAATGTATTGTACTTCTCTCCACAGGAAGAGTAACTTACTGAACACTAAAACAACCCCATTCTCTCATTCAAATACTTTTAGTAGAAAACCAGTATTAGAAAGAATCAGATGATGGCTTTTCTTTGAAACAGGAAAAAAAGTTACCATCCAAATGTCTTTTGTTTAATTTTGTAGTTTCTTTACATGTGTTTGCATGAGTGAATGCAATTTCATGTTTAAAAGGACAAAACCCACTTTTGGTTTCTGTTTTAAAATGTACTACTCCAAGACACAATCTTTATGAATTTTTCACTCTGGAAAGCTGCAGTACCATTGGCAGCTCTTCTCTCTGGGTGAGCTGGAGTAGGATGCCCAAGTGTGCTTTTTTTATTTGCTAGGCTGGTTTCAGTGGAGTACTGTAAGATTAAATTACTTCTGACTGACTGAGTTGGGGGAGGAGAAAGAGATCAAGTGAATAAAAAGGAAGGGAATGGAAAATAAAATCCCCAGAGAACTTCTCCTTTTGCAACTGAAGAGTTTACTTATTAAGAATAACCTTTCTCTGGTCAAAACATTTAAGACTGGAGGAAAATGCATTGAGATTTAAACTTGTAGGTGTCCATGTATACTGATAGTGTAGTGGCTGGTACTTGTAGAGCATGATAAGTTAGTGAGGACTTTTCCTGGAATCACTCATAAAAAAAAGTTCAGAAAGAAGAGATACTCCTTTTCAGTAAAATTGTTTTGCAAATACTCTGTGAAATTAATGCCAAATTTCCACAGACTTTTAATCTACACTAGAATTTATTTTTTTAGTTTTGACAAGCATAATATAAATGATTATGAGTTGTTTATAGAAATTCAGGTTTTTTAAAAGGCTTCATTGAAGAGGTCCAGTTAAAAAGGCATTTGGATCATGTGTCTAGTGCCAGCAGAAGGAAGGATCTGTGTGTCTGTTGATCCACACTCCTGTCCTGATCCCATGCATAGAACAGCTGTTGTGGAACGTGTCTCCTTTCTGACCTGAAAAGATTATCCTCAATAGCTGATTTCTGGTAATCAAATGCTGGTGATGCACGTAGTATATACTGTAAATATATTTTTAGGTTGTTGGATTATCTGTCCACGTGTTACTTCTGTATTAAAGTTACAGCATGTGGTGTTTTGAGTGTGTTACAGAACTGCTCTGTAGTGCTAAAATAAGGTATAAGGTCTCTGATATCTACAGCAGCATTGTTCTTTACAGCAAAAAGATTTGATTTTTACATGTAAGCATAGACCATACAGCATGTCTTCATCATTGTTCAGCAGTTAGGCTAAAGGATATTGTATGGACTCCAAGCTTCCAGTAATTTTGTCTTAAAGATGTTCAGGATCTGCCATACTAGAACAAAATTGCTATAATGTGAACAGAGTGGGAAGCAGCCTGCAGTTTCCTGGTATCAGAAAGGAACTGTTTGTTGCTGGAAGAGGTGAGAAGACAAGGTGGACTTCTGCAAATGCAGTCATTGAGGCCTTTGGTACTCGGTGCATCGATTCTGTCCTCCCTGTGCTTGTTGCCAGCCTCAAAGATGGTTGGAAAATTTGTAAGGAAATGGTATTAAGGGTGAGAAATACTCCTAAAATTCTATTCCCACATCTTTTAATATAACCTGTCGTTCTGCCTCTGATACTTCCAATGGGCATCCATCAGAGAGTGGATTCAGCTGAAATGAGGGGCTGTAAAAGTTAGAAATGGCATCTAAATAAATCTTCAGAGCTGTCCACAGAGAGGGTTGCACTCTGGTTGTTTCAGGTTGTCTGATCACATTCTTTAGGGAAGAGGAACAAGAAAACAGTGGTAATAGTGGCCACAGAGTTCCTTATATGCTGAATGTGCTGTTGTGTTGATGTGTAAGGAGCAGCCCATGTGTTTCAGGAGTGAAGGAACTACATGTTCTTGTGGAACATTAGTGCTGTAAAATGTAATATCTGTAGCAGAAGAGAACCAACAATTGTTCATGTGAAACTGTCAGCGTTTCTTTTAAAATGGAAAATGAACTTTAAAAATCTGTTGTGGTGTTGCTGTGGCTGTGCTGTGTTCCAGTGTGTAGGTAAGCAGCCTTTGGTTGAAAATTCCTGTGCTGTGAGGGTTTTAAAGTGCTGGACTAGAAGTAATTGATCTAGGTATATAATTTGGGATAGTCAGTGAATTCTGCTGGGTTCCTCTGAGTTCTGGTTTTTCAAATGTTGAAGCAAGCTTGTTACTCTGTCTTCTTCCCTGTGGGATATCACTTGACAGCTTTTGTTTGTTTTTAGAGGATTCAACAGCAAAAGGAAAACCCGGTGAGAGAAACAGAGAGAAAAAAACAACCAGGCCAGTGCGGAAAGTGCAAAAACTGACACGGTTGTCAAGTCCAGAGTCCAAACAAGGTGACTGTTTCTGCTGTAAAGGGAAGACTGTCACATGTCCTTCAGATATAGGTTTTGTCTCAAGAAAGAAAGATGAAAGCATGATGCTTTAAAAGTCTTCTCAGATGTGCAGCAGTGCTGTTGCAGTGAGTTTGTGTACTGTGCTGCATTGGGGGTTTGTATGGTTTTGTTGTTGGTGGATGCGTGTACTTTTTTTGTAGTTTATTTTAATTTTCTACCTTTTCACTTATTGTGTGCACGTTGTGGAAACTGCTGAGGAGTGTGTGTTTCTTGGGGGGGGGGAGCTATCCTTGGGTATCTGTCAGGCCAATGCAGACAAAAAGCAGCAATAGGTCTGTTCTGGATCCTGTTTCTGCTTTGCTTGTGTTGAAGCTGGTTAGAGCCTGACCTACAGCTCAGTCAGCAATGCTGAGAGATGATATTAAAGTCAGTGCCAGTGGGCCTTGCTGAGTTGCCCCCCTGTGAGGTGAGGAGGGGCTGCAGTGAAAGCTGTTCTCTTGTATGATTTCTCAGTGGGGAAGCAGAGGACAGGATGTTCTCCTGGCTCTTCTCTGGCTGTTGTTCTTCCACGTCCCATTTCAAGTTGTTGCCGTCCTGCACCTTCAGTTCTGGCTTGACCCATTCCTGGCTTTCTCAGTTGGTGAAAGAATGTAAAAACACATTCCCTGACAAGTCTTCCAAATCTTGATATTTATAAAAGAATACTTATTTCTTTTACCAGCTAAGAACTCTTTTTTCCACTGTTGTCTGACAATTCCACTGACTATTAAATAAAATTGAAATATTTAGAGCAGATGATATGAGCAGGTTACTGTGGAGCAGTGTCTTATGGTAGAAAATAAAATAAACCACGTGTGAAATTCTGTCAGTGCTTCTTAGTTTTCCAGTAATGTTAATCTTTGATGTTGGTAGCAAAAGAATTAGGAAGACTTCCACATCTGCTTCATATTTGGTTATAATTTTCATACAAAGTAAGTAGTTATGGCTGCAATCACACACAGAGCAATTTCTTTAAATACATGACAGCTTAGGCAGCTCTTAAGGTTTTATATTTTTCCCTGTGTACAATGACCCATGATTGGTAAACACTTTGAAGAAAAAAAACCTGCTTTAAAAATCATTACAAAGGGTTTTTTTAGAGAGTGAACATGTGCTTCTGCATGCTGTAAATCCTGAAGCTGCTTGTGAATATTTTGAGCTAATGAATGCTAATACTTTTAAGTGATAAGCATAGATTTGCTCCTTCGTATGCTGATCAATTCCTACTTAAGGAATTATACTCAGCTGTCTTACATATTTGTGACAGTTCCAAGTGAGGGAGGAGCAAAGTGCACAGGACACCCCAGGAGTAACACCATGTGCCTGAGAGCATTGTCCAAACGCTTCTTGAGCTCTGTCAGGTGTGTTGCTGTGACCACTGCCCTGGGGAGCCTGTTCCAGTGCCCCACCACCCACTGGGGGAAGAACCTTTTCCTAACATCCAACCTAAACCTCCCCTGGCACAGGGGATGTCCCCTGACATTCCCTTGGGTCCTGTCGCTGGTTGCAAGAGTGAAGAGATCGGTTCCCCAGCCCAGCTGTATATCCAAGGTTGCCCTGCCCCAGGTGAGGGACAGTTAACTTGCCAGTTGACATCTGGCAGGTTGAAGCTCTCCATAAATACAAGGACTGTTGATTTAGACGTGTCCCTGAGTTTCTTAAAGGATAATTTATGGGTGTTGTCTTCCTGGTCTGTAGTAGACTCCCACGCCAACGTTCCTGTATTTGTTTGTTCCTTAATCCTTACCCAGAGGCTCCCAACCAAGCCATTGCCAACTGCAAGCTCCAGCCCCTCCATTACATGCAAAGCCACCTGCTGGTGTAACGGATTAAATGTGTTGAAAATGGTGGCCTGGAATTCCTGGCAGATAAGAACCAGCTCTAAGTGGCACATCCGTGCTGGTCCATCCTCCTCCAGTCGTTGCCGTAAGGAACTGCTTGCCACAACCAGGGCTATAAATAACCTCAGCTCATGTTCCGCCCCGTTAGCGTGTTTTGGTTAAACAGCTGACAAAAATGGAAGATGACACTCAACTCTGGCTTTTTAAATGCACTCAGAAGCAACTGAGAACAGCGAGTTCTGCAGGAGAACCCCCGTGGTCGATACCTCTGTTTCAAAGAGGGCTTGTAGCGACATGTTTCAAGTGACACCTTTATAAAATACTTGGATAATTTACAACGCAAGCAAGGAGTGCTGTTAGCAAAGGGATGAAGAGTGGGCTGCAGGCTTCTGGGTTAAAATAACAACAAGAGAAGAAAGGGGGTTGGGAACTGAGGACTGGGATTGCCAAAACAATTGTTCAGCTGTCCTGGATTTCACTTGACATTGTTGGTATCACGTCTTCAAAGTGCTGGTGTGCCCAGTACAGTCCCTTTCTTGTTTGGTTGTGGTGATCTCATGTTGCAGTGACTGGTTTTCTTTAGACAGAGCTCTTGAAGTTAGAACCTGAAATGGAATTGCTAAAAATCAACTGCAAATTGTGTATTCAAGTTAGGTACTTTTCTAGCAATAAAGTACTGCTAAATGGTCTGAATTAGGTTAGTGATCATTTTCTTTTCTTTTTTTATATGGCATTTTTCTCCAAAGCTCTTCAAGGTCATTATTTTAAAAAAAATTATTACTAATATTGGAAGTTAGTGGGTTGAAAGGTGAGTTGAATAAATGCAATGTTTAATGTACCCAATATTAGGTAAAGATGCCACCATACCCAGTTTTTATCATTTAATTATATGTAGGATGAAAAAATAATCCAAATAACGTTTGGATTGGGTTCTGTCACCTGCAAGGTGCTCTGTCCTTGAATTAGGCATCAACTAGTAGGGTCATCTTAACTATTTTCACTGCTGGCACAGAAATCCCAGCTAAGGGACAGTGAGTTAGCATTGTTGCTCACTAACCTCCTCACAGGACACCTATTTCAATAATTAATTATCTGTAAAAATCTTAAGTGGTTTTGTTTTTTTTTCCTAGAATATTAGCTAATTGTCTTTTCATAGGAAGGTGAAGTGTTTTTTGTATCTCACCTTTATTTTTGTTCCTCTTATTACAACAATTTAGGTACTTTTATCTTTTTTTTCTCTTATTTTCCTTATTTGAGTGCCTTATTTGAGCTCTACAAATATTTCCCCTCTCCCTAGTAAGGTTTGTTTATATATTTGAGACATGTATAACCCTTTCTTGTTTTTTAAATCCGTTTTTGTAGGGCTTTATTGTGTTACAGTATGTTTTGGATGTTACACTGTGTGTGTGGTAGATGTTTGAGGCAGCTGTGTCTTCATGGTGCATCAATGTTTTATGACTGTTTTGTGTAACTGAGCCTGTACCACTTATGCAGAATGAAATGGCACAGAAATGATGAATGGCTGCAATAAATCCTTATTTTTGATACCATGGAAAATCCACCTAGTGCTTGACATTTACTTATTGCTTATTGTGCAGGTGGAAATTATGTGATAAGTGCATCCTCCTGGAGGGAGGGACAAAAGCTGGTCAAAAAGATACTGGGTCCAGCTCCCAGAATAGAACAGGAGAGAAGAGCTGTATCCAGTGACAGAACAGGACGAGAGAGAGCTGCCAAGTCTGGTAAGTTGTTCTTTTATCACTGGACTTATTTTACTTAATTTATTATATAACACTGCACGTCTGCAGAATGGTGCAGACTTCTGAGATAGAATATGGTCAGTATCTGGAAAAGATGGGATACAGGTTGCAGCCTGTCTTTGTCACTTGAAGCTAGTGGGGAAAGGAATGCCTAGCAGTGGTCCACAGGTCAGGTGAATTTTCCCAGTGTGCTCCTTGTAATGTATAAGCTATGATTGAGCATCCCTGCTTAACAGGAATTGTGGTTCTTAGAAAGACAATATAATGTCATCCATGTGCATTATAAATATTCAATGATTCCCCCACCAACCCTTTTCAGAATTTATCCAGAGTCTCAGATGGGGCAAATAAGGGACTGTGATGTCTGCTGTGCTGCTTATGCCTGTGAGATGGTGAGGCTGTTAAGAGTATAAAGACTGTGGGCTGAGTCTAAGCAAAGGCTGCCACATTCAGACCATGGCACTGAATGAAGCAAAAGCACATTTACAGCGAGATCCTGTGCTCCCCCCCTCATCCTCACTTTTGCAGCTGTTTCAGTGATGGCATGTGTTTTCCCAAATTTGACTGTTACTTGAAATATTTGATGTCTTATTCTTTAGCAGGTTGCATTGGAAGGACAGGATCAGATTCTAGACTGGATGTCACCCACAAAAGCTCTTCAAGAAGCTCTGAAAGGTCAAGAAGTAAAGTACAGTCTGAGTCTAACCTGAAAAAACTGGAAGCTGCTCTTCCAGATGATAACCGAGAAGATCATGCCTCTGTAAATAAGGATTTCCTGCCCGTGGAGATACGTGGAATTCTCGATGACTTGCAGTTGGATTCCGTGAGTACAAAGCAAGAGAAAGATGTGGAAAAGCAGAATCAAAAATCTGTTTTGCCCGCTCAAAACACCAGGAGCCACAGTCCAACCAAAAGGAAACCAGACAAGGTGGCTGCCAGTGAGGAGCCTCAGGTGATCTCTAAGAAACGCCACTATGACAGCGATGAGGTTCGTCAGTACATCATCAGGCAGCAAGAGGAGAGGAAGAGGAAGCAGCATGAAGAGAAGAAAGCACAAAAAGAGGCAACAGAACAGAAAAACAAAAGGCTCCAAGAGCTCTACAGAAAGCAGAAGGAGGCTGTTGCTAAAGCAAAGCATGTGCCTCCTCCTGAGCCTTCAGCAGCCAAACGGTTACAGGAAACCTACTCTAAACTATTGCTGGAACGAACACTTTTAGAAGAGCCACCTCAGCTGCCTACAGTGCAGGAAGCACAGGTACAGCTGATTCACTAACTTTGTGTGTTGCAGTTGTTTGCAGGAATAGGAGGTCGTATGTTTAGGAAGGTCGTGACTTGTCTTGGTCAGTTAAGAAAAAAGAACAAAGAAAAATGTGTAGCTTTTGCTTAAAGGTAGTGATTTCAGCGTGCAGCCTCCTTGCTGGCAGCTGCTTTTGGGCACAGCAGGGCCTACTAGAAAGATGAATGAAATTCATCTTTCTGTTATAAGTAGAATCTGAATTCTGGATATTAGCCTTTGCAATTTTAATGAGGCAAGAGCTTCTGGACTACGACAGACTTTTGAAAATGCGTTTTTCTGCTTGTGTTCATCTCTAGCCCAGACCTGGTTATCAGCCCTCCGGGGAATCTGACAAAGAAAACAAGGCTCAGGAGCGTCCTCCGAGTGCATCTTCCAGCAGTGACATGTCGCTTTCGGAGCCACTGAGGTGAGGAACTGGGGGCCTTTGGGAGAGAGGAAAATACTCCTGCTTTCATCTCTGAGAGGTGAAAATAGACTCAGCTCTTGAGTTCGTGTTCCAGTGAGAGTAATTAGTAATTTAGTCTTTACAGCAACTAAAACGTGTCCTTGCAGTAAAGAGGAAGCCGATGCAGGAAAGCATATGAGAACTTTGGCTGTGGCTGGTTTGTGGGTCTGTAAATAAATAAATGAGTGGTGGTTGCTGGTAATCTTTTGGTGACATGGGTGGGATATGTATTTCATATTGGGACACTCTGTTTCCTCTGCCGTTGGCATCAGGCAAGAGGAACTGATTGTATGAATACATGTGTTGAGTTTTCTCATTTGATGTTTTCAATGTTTGTATTTTATCTATTTTCTTTGATTCTGCCTTTAGTTACTGTCTCTGAAGTACCAAAACCCTCTGCTTCTGCTTAGAACTAACCTTTCCCTATTTCTTCTCATGCTTTCCCAATTTTTAATTGTTCATTGTGTTACCAAAGTTCTTCGTACTGTAAGTCAAGATGCCTGACCAGACACTTAAATATAAGGAACTAAAAATCCTGAAGTTTCTTGAATATCCTTAATTCTCCTGGTTGTGCAAGTGTGTCTTCATTTTTTAACTGCATAATGAATGTCTGCTTCCTGAATATATACTTGTTTCAATATCTGAACACTGATTTTGTAAATTCAGCAAGACCTGTTTACCTTCTGGAAAAGTTCAAGGAAGCACAAGGAATACCATGTGCTTCTGTGTGTAGAATAAGCTGCTAAACCATATAGTAAAGACTGTTAGTGTAACTCAAAAGGAAAAAATGTAATTGATGATAGTAGGGGAGAGATGAGACTTAAAGTTATTCAGAGACCCTCACAGTAATCAGAGAAGCAGCTTTTTGTGAGGGACTTTCCAGGTTTCCTAGAATTCTGAACATGGGCAAGTGATAAGGAAAAAAAAGTTTTCTCCCTTTTGGATAAGTCTTACTGCTACTGCTGAAAAACCTCAACTTGTTACAACCCTAAAACAAACAGTACACCATAAGTGGCATTTCAAATTTGGAAGGTGCTGTGTTGTTTGGTTTGTTGATTTTTTTTATTAAATAACATTGTGTAACTCTTTACTGTCCCATTCTCTGCCCCTCTGATACCACTAAAAAGTGTTTCATCTGAAAATTAAATTTGTGACAATCATACTTTAGTTTAAAACAACAGTGTAAGTCCTCAATATGGATGTTGACTTTTCATTTCAGGAACGAGCTGATGGAGCCTCCCTGGGTACAGCCAGACAGACTGAGCCCAAGAGTCCAGCTCTCTCATCCACAAGCTCTCTTGGGCTCAAGTGGAGGCCCTTGTTCCCAGCACTGGAGTCTGGAGCAGATGGACCTTTTGTCAAAGGAGTGTGATGCGGTGTTGGCAGGGAGGAGGAGCCATTCTGCGCCTGTGGGATCACTGGGGCCTCAGCCATACCTGAATTCCCCTGCTGCACAGCAAAATCTCTTAGCAAAACCTCCTGCTGGCCAGTATAAGAGCAAATTAGATCGCATTGAAGCTTTGAAAGCTACAGCTGCTTCCCTTTCCAGCAGGATTGAAAGCGAAGCCAAAAAGCTGGCTGGGGCTGGTATCAACTATGGTACCATTTGGAACTCAGAATTTATGCAAGAAAACCAGGATGATGGACGGTGGGCAAAGGCTGTGAGTCCTCCTGTGAGAGAGGAAAACGAAGATGCTTTTTCAGCCAGAATTCAAAAAATGTTGGGTGCCTGTGTGTCTCATACAGCCTTCGATGAAAACCTTCCTGGGGTAGGCAACCTTAGTGAATTTAAAAAGCTCCCTGAGACCATCAGGCCTCTTACTGATGTAGTCAGCCTTGGATTGAGGTCTCCTGCTGCCAACAGGCATGAGGGGATCCTAGGACATTTATCCAAGAGACAGACTGACTCCCTGGGCCGTGAGAACCAGGGCTATGCTCTGAATAAAGTCGTCGTTCCTCACGAGTCCAGCATCGACTCCATCAGCGAAGGGCCTCTCCTGAGTGATGGAAACCTCTCTGAAGAGGAGGGAGGCCAGCACAAACAGTTGCCTCTGAAGATGCTGGAGACATTAAAAGAGAAGGATTTCTGCATCCGGGAGAGAAACGCTTTTGAGCCCATAAAGGAGTTTCAGAAAGCAGCTGAGAAGTACTCGCCGCTTTTCCCTCAGACAAATGACACCCACAGCAAGGGGCCCTGGGAGGAACTGGCCAAGGGAAGTCCCCACAGTGTCATCAACATCTTTGCAAAAAATTATCAGCTTCATGGAAAAGGTAAAAATGGAAAAATTTCTCAAAATTTCTCACATTTCTCTTGAGAATTGATATTTTCGTAGTCTTGTTGCTCCTTCCACTTTATGCTTCACAGGTAAAGAATGTGGTTTTGAAGTCTCAAACATGAATTTGTGTAAGGCATGACTTACAGTTGTCTCATGCAGGATGCTCTGTTTCTTTTTTTTTTTTTTTGTTCAAATTTATCCCTCATTTTATAAGTACTGTTACTCTTGCCTGGAACTCCTCATTTTGAGGAGGGATGTTTTCCGAAAAGTTGGTTTTTATGTTGTGGTTTTTCGTTCTTTTTCCCTTTATTTTATTTCCTTCAAAAATGATTGCATTAAAGTTCCTGCAAATGGTTCTACTCTAAAGCACTGTGCTCTTCAAGAATGTTTCAGTTGGAGTGTGTTAACAAAGTAAAGTGTTCAGTAATTTTAAAAAAGGAGGAAGGCTGTGCTTGTTCCTTTGTGTTAAACTGCCATGGGATGGCTGTACTGCTGTTCTCCTGGTGGTTTTGTGTTTGAAAGGAAGTCACTGTAACTCGTGGGTGGGAACCTTTTAGTTCCTGCAGTTTTATTACCTATTTGCTGCACATTTGGGATAACTTTTGTCCTCTCCTTTCTTTGTCCACACTTCAGTGTTTGATGAAAGGCTGAACGGAGGGTCTGCCCTTCTGCGCCCTTTGCTTCCTACCATGAGCCCCCCGGAGAGTGTGGCTTCTTATGAAGATGATTTTGTCTCATCGCAGGGAAGCAGCACTTTAACAGACAAGAAGATTGCACGTGACCTCAGGTAACTGTGTTAGACTTCTTGTAAAAATAAAAATGCAGGATTTGACAGGAAATAGTTAATACAAAACTGGTTTCATAAAATGCTGCATATCTTTTCTGCTACGCTGTACTGTAATACTGGTCAGAGTGATGAAAGCAGTTAATATAGCAGCCAGCATGCTGAAGACATAAAGATTGGATTCCTGTTCTCTGTCTAATTTTTGTTCTTCTTCAGGCTGGACAGGTAGCTTTAGGCAAGATTCTTATCCTTTGTAGTCTGGTGAAAATTAGTTCTTCAGCTTGTGTGGCTGCTGTAATGCTCAGTTGGTTAGGGTTTGTAATATATAAAAAATAGAAAAGATATTTGAAAGTGTTAAAATCTGTTCAGTACCTCAAAATTTTGTAAAAAACCCTATAATTACTTTCAGTAAGGATTTGGGAATGCTTAGTAATGGATATATAAGTTGTCTGTAAGAACTTTATCTGAAATGCAGTCACATTTGGAGTCATTCTTATATCGTTCCAGTCTGGAGTCAAATATCTCTTTAGAGTTAGCGTTGGAGAGGATGGTTGTTGTCCATCTCTTAGTTTTTCCTATTATTGTAAGCATGCTTCAATATGTTCAATATCATGTCAAACTTCCCAGTGTCTTTAAGTCTGAAAATCACTGCTTTTCTAGATGGGCTGATCTGTGCAGTTTAGTCCTCTGTCTCTAATTTCAAGTGTGGTGGTTTTCTTGTGCGCGGTATAATGTGGGAGCTGGAAGTCCTTAATGGTTGACAACGTGCTCCTTTTTAGTGTTGCTGGCAGTAGTAATTCAAGCATTCAGGAAGAAATTCCAAGGAGGAAATCTCCCCATGAGCCTAGATCTGTGGAACTTGCTTCTCAACATTCTTCTGGACCACGGTCTGCAGCATCTTCTCGCTCCTCTACTTCCTCAAGAAAGAGAGGGAAAAAGGAACGTAAGTGCAATACTTGACTCTAGAGTTGTTTGGTTTCTTTGAGAGAGGTTTTAGGGTTTTCCTGTTGTGAAAATTACAGTCTTTCTTCATATCTGGAAACTCTGATCTAATGCTGGTAGAATGATTTGCGTTTTCCTCTAATGATTCCTTCCTAAATTCTTTCTGACCCTGCTTATTCTGACTTTAAAATATAGTCATCTAAATTTAAATCACATAAGCAAGAGGCTGTTAACAGCATTGAAAAGTTTTCCTTTCTTAAACAAACCCTCTAATAAGTCAGTTAATATTAACTCATGTGGGAACTATCCTTAGATTCTGTACTGAGAAAATGCCAATAGGCTGCTGAGTAATCAGAATTACAGCCACGTTTATGAAGGCAACAACAAATTTGCCTGAATGCTTTGTCTTTGGGTCGCAGACATTTTTCATAGGTGCACAAATTAATAAATACATTACTTTCTATGGGAACCTGTACATTACAGAAGTGTGAAGAAACTCATGGTTTGGTTCCTTGATGTATTGTTTTGGGGCTCACGATGGCAAGATATTCACATGTAGGACCAAACAAACTTTTGGCACTGTTGTTGCTTCTTAGGGTTGGACTCTTTCAATGGAAGTTCTCACCACTTTTCTGTGGAAGAAGATAAAATACTGTCTGAATTAGAGTGGGGATCCCAACAGGCAAAGAAATCCTTATCGAGTAGCAGAGTTTCTAGTAAAGACCATGAGCAGAACCCGGATACAGACAGTACCCTGGAAAACTTGTCTGGACACTCCCTGCTGAGGTAACAGGAATGTTATAAGACTTTATGCAAATATAATCAAGTTGGGTAGTGTTATTGGCTGTTTCTTTGGATATGCAAAAGGGAATCAACAGAAATGATCAAAAGTTATTAAGATGGGTATGTGGAAAACATTTTTTCCCTGTATTTTAAATATGAAACCTGGTGTCCTGTCATGTTCAGTACCTTAAGCATTGACAAAAGGTCTGTAAGAAGTGTGTCAGGAGGGAAATAGCTAGTCAGCCTATGCAGTCATCTTGCTCTTTTCAGTAGATACACAGGCATTTTTGGCTATTTTTGTGTTCAACTAATACTCACAAGCCTATCCAGCTCTGTGAGTTGATACTTTTTCGAGAGGTGAACCAATCCTTGTAAAAGACCATATTAAAAATGGAAGAAACATTAATTTTCTGTTGCATCCTCTTTATGCCTGCCTAAAAATGCAGTTTTTCTTCTAATTGTGCAATTAATACGGTTATGAAATACTCAATTTTCACTGCATTTTTTTCTAAAAAGCATCAAATAATATGAATGATCTCTTGTTCTGTATCAGTGTAAAGCAGTGCTGAGGTATTGAATTGTATTGGCAACTTCTGCTGACATCCAGTATTGGGTTTGAAAGGTCCTATGACCTCCTAAGATGTGCCAGATAAAGCAGAATGTCTTCCTAAAGGATTTAAGCAGCTGCTGTTAATCCCCTTTGATTTCATAAAGTTGGAATAGTAAATTTAAGAAGTGTTTGCATAATTTTCTGTATGTTTAAAAGAAGAGATGTCTTTAATTTACTTCCAGGAAGTGTTACTGTAGTATTTTATGAACTGTTCAAGTCAAGTTTTGGCCTTCAGGCATTTCATTGCATTTTGATGAAAGAGATCAAGACTCAGAGCAGTGGCTTATCACAATCAGTTGCTTCCATATGCTGGTAGCAACCTGTTTGGTTTTTTAAATGCACATCCAGATAACTGCATCCTGACTTTCTCATGCCAAGTTCCTGACAGGAGGCATTGAAACTGCTTGTCTGACCATGTAGAACATGTAGATACACTGTTAGGTTTTTTAAATTATTGTGTGTGCTAACTAGGTTTAATACTTGGGAGAAAAATAGGGTGCTCTAGAAACTTAAACCTAAACTGGGATACAGGGACAAACCCCATCTTGTGAGGGCATTTCCTAAAGGCAGACTGGGCCCGTGCAAACCCTAACAGGCTATGCCCTTTGTGTGGGTCTGTTTGGTGTATAGAAATGGAAGAACAAGGTTATTGCTTTATTGTCTTATCAGATGGCTGCACTGGGGACAATATTGACTCCTTTTGGTTTCATTTCACTGTCAGTTTCTCAGACAAGGGAAGATCCCAGAAGACACCGACTTCTTCCCCGTCTCCCAGTTCCCAAAAAATGTTGCAGCTGGATTCTGTGGGCAACGCAGCAGAAAGAGTCAAGTCACCTGCTGGCTTTTCTGGAGGTTCAGCCCCAGGGCTGAAGCCTAACTCAACCTTCCACGACTTGAACCTGGGAACCAGTCGCTCTGCAGCAGGAGCAGCCTCAGCGAGCGGTGAGTTTTTGGTTACTAATCCCAGAGCAACCATAATGTTTTTTTTTGCTTTGGTTTTTGATGTGGGGCACTGAAGTCCGTGGAGGTTGACCAGTCAGTGTTGTCCTGCAGGGTGTATGCGCTTCTCCCCCGCTGGGCTCCAGCATCGCTTGTCAGCAGAGCTGAACTACCTTAGTGCCATCGAGGAGTCTGTGCGACAGCTCTCGGATTTGGAACGAGTGCGAGGCATATCCCTCGCCCAGCAGGAGAGTGTTTCCTTGGCTCAGATTCTAAAGGTAACAGGAAAATACTTCCTTGTCTCAACCTTCCTTTTACTTTTTCGTTTTGCAAGAAAATTAATCAAGTGAGAGCAAGTTAAACTTTTGTTAGCAGTGCAGAGAAATCGTAATGGACGTGGTGGAGCATCTCTGATAATGCCAATTTCTCAGGATTGACCTGTGTTATCTTTCTTATTTTAAGTTGACACCAAGGAACTAGTGACTCTAGAATATCTGTCATTAATGTACTGTTAACTGGAATAACTGCTCTGGTTGTGTTTCTCAGTCAAATCAGAACATGATTGTTTACTGGTTTGATGTTGGGTCCCAGTCCCATGCAGTGCAGCTGTTCAGGCTGGATCATTTGTCTTATCCCATGAAAAGGATATTTTTGGTTGAAGTTTCCTTGTGTTGACAAGATGGCTTAATCTAGTTTGTTGAATTAATTGATCACAAAACAGATCTTTATATTTAACTTGAATTATTAAACTTGTTTTCCCAACCTGTAGGCACAACAGCAGCGCCATGAACGGGACTTGGCTCTTTTGAAAATCAAGGCTGAACAAGAAGCTCTAGAAAGTCAGAGACAGCTAGATGAGACAAGGCAGAAGGCAGCTCAGGTAATGCTGCCCTTCAACAAATGTGGAGTGTGTAACAGGCAAAATACTGTAAGTAAATCTATGCCTACAAGTGTTCTTAATTTGAAGCTGTGAACATATGGAAGTGCTGAAATACTTCAGTATAGCTAGAAGAATCCTCTTAGGGGCCACTTTCAAACTTTTTTTCTCCCAGACTTTGAGAAATAAGTCTGTAGTTACTATAGCCAGAAGGTTTTGAAAGGCTGAACTGGCTGTGTTTTCTGCATAGGTCCATGCAGAGTCACTGCAGCAGCTGGTCCAGTCACGGCAGGAGGCCGGGCAGGAGCCCCCGTGCAGGGCTGCAGCCAAGCAGGCAGAACCTGCACTGCTCACCACAGATGCACCTCACCAGCTCCGGGAGGTGAGGCCCTCAGGGAAAGGGAAAAGCTGTTCTCGTTTCAGTGTTGTTGTGAACACTTTTTTGCCTTTTTAAGTTATTTTCTGTTCAGTGTCATTTTCAGTACAACTTCATTTCCGTAACATGACAAATGATAGGACTTCAAAGGAGCTTCTCTGGCATGGTTCTTAGAAGTCAGTGAGCAGCCTTAAATCCTTGTTCACTATTCTTATGATCTTCCAGTTAATGAACTGAAAAGAAGTTTGTTCTTCTACAGTAGATGGATGATAGTGAACACAGCATCTTTAATTTGTAGAAGTTGCACTCCATCAGGGATTGGTCTGTTTCACAGGGAAGTTAAATTAGAAAAGCAGAGAAATTGCAATTTTGCTTATTTCTGAAGGTAGGAGAACAATAAATTAATAAAGAGGAGAGGGTCTTCAGCAAAGTTCTTAACTTGATACACAGTTTGAAGTTTTCTTTTTTCGAGTCTTTGTTCTTCTTGTGGCATACAGAACAGTTACTTTTTTCAATTTTATGTATCAGTTTATCAGTTTTTATACTACTTGTTCCCATCACGTAGCAGCTACTTCACACATAGATAAGAACACAGTAACCAAAAAATTCTTTTGCTCCATCACGGTGACTGTGGGTTTAGGGTTGTGGGATGGAGTGCAGAAGGCTGATGAGTGTGAACAGAACTGTTTCTTCACGGCTTGTGCACATGTTGGTGCTCACTGAGCTGTTTTATGATGAGTAATGGAATTGTAAAATAATACTGATATATTCTGGGCTCTGCCAAATAAGTGAAGTTTAAATAATTTTTGAGTAGAAAAGAATGGGTCGAGGGGGTAGAAAAGCTCAGGCAACTCAAGTACCTGCAGTATATTAGTCACTGACAGTGGGTAGTGAAGTCAAAAAAACATTTGTACTTTATAGTGATGAAGTGGGTGAAACCAAATAAGAAACAAGACAGAAGAAACAGAGACAGCTTTTATTTGGTGTAGGGTTTTAAATCTTTTCAAGTCTTGCTGTAAGTTTGAAATCTGAGCATAAGAGATGCTAGTAGAGAGAGCATGACCTGGTCAGTGATGGTGGGCCAGCAGGGTAGCTTTTCCATCCCCATTCACAAGTGACTCCAGATACTCAGTTGAACAGCCATTTATTGTAACTGGAATGCAGCAGTGGAAATGCCTCTCACCAGCGTGCTGGGAATATTTTTGGATGCATACTGTTATTTATTATGTATAGAGGAATAGAGTATGGAGGAATATGCATCCACAGAGCCATATGCACTTCCACAACCAGAAGTGACACACATGTAACGACAAACCCTCATAAACCCACGTCTTACACAGTTGTTCAGTAAATCACTAAATTGCCTGCCAGAATCACTGTTTTCTCTTTCAGAAACATTTTGATGCTGATAAACTCATTGTATTGCCTTGTTCTCCCTTGTGCTCAGATGACAGAGTTAGCACGGAGCCAGACCTCAGATCCTGTCAGTGCTCCAGCTGCTCCGGTCACCGCCTTGTTTGACCACCAGCGGCAGCATCATTCCGAGTTCATGAAACAACTGAGGGCCCGAGCTGACACAAACAGGTTTTGCTTAATGTTTCACATCTTGGGAAGGGGGAAGTAAGATTTGTTATGTTTTTGCTTCACCTATTCTTGCATCAAATTTTAAGATGTCATAATGAGTGAGAGTTTAAGAAGAACTTGGATTCCATCTGTATGACCTTAATAGCGTATGCCAAAGGTGACATTACTGGTTCTGTGAAGCTCTGTATAAAAGAGCAGAAAAGGCTGACCTAAATGTTTTGTGGGAATGGTTTAACTAGTTTAAGCTTTAAGTGATCTTTTAGCAGAAATTTTAGCTGTTACTACTTCTAGTAAACTGACAAAAGCCTGGGAAAACTGTGTTACTCCTTGGTTTAAGGCAATGCAGATTTACCCAAAAATACTTCCTCTTCTTAGGAAATGTGAGTCTGGTGCCATATCACAAGGTAAAGAGGAGACAGGTGACTCAAAACAGATGTATTCAACCATGTTTGATAGTTATTCAGAGTCCTCAAGATCAAAAGTTCATGATCAGAGGTAAGAAGCTCTTTTATTTCCTACTTATTTACCCTGATCTAGTTAGGTCTCATGAAGTTTCTCACAGCCCTTCTCTGATCCTGACCATCTGGAACAATTTTGGCCTCTGTAGTCCTTTTGACTTCTAAAACAGTATTGGTATCTTGCTCATCCTTATAAAAACTGTAAGGAGAGATGTTTGCAATTGTTTCTCATCAATACTCATTGATGAGCAGGGGTTGTGCATACCTTCAAACCATTTGGATTTTAAGGTAGAATAAGAATAACAAGTCCCACTGTCAATCAGCAGCTTGATGATGCCTGGAATTTTAAAGCAGCCAAGCTGCATTTTGAAAACACCCCCAAACCCACTGTATATTGATTATTGCTGGACTTTTAATCATAGTGTGTACAGTAGCAATGTAATAAAATATTCTGAAATGTGCAAAGTAATTTTTAAAAGAATTCTCTCTCGATAACACAGTAGCACCAGCAGCCGCCAGGAGAGCCCTTCAGCTCCATCTTCCAAGGAGATTGAGAAGAAGCTTTCCCGTCGTGAGAAGATAACCAGCAGCATTGAAGACCAGGCTCACACTGGTGCAGATGATTCCTTGCCCAGTGACAGCGTTTTATCCCTGCCGGATGAAAAAGGTTGGTTGTACTGTTTGTGTGTGATGGATCCGAAGGTGGGAAGGGGGAAGGAGGGAGGGAGGTGCTGTTTCAGAATCAGTTTCTGAAATAAATGAGGGAATGTGTGTCAAGAAAGCTGAACACCAGGTGAGTTGTAGTCTCTTAAGAGGTAACAGAGGATGGCACAGTGAGATGGGAATCTTTGAGATTCTGCATGTGAGAGTGATTCTACATTCTGCAGTGCTCGCTGAGCCAGATGTTCACTTGCTGAACCTGCAGGCTGAATGCCAAATGTTTCAGCAACCCCAGAAATTTATTTATACCTGTGTACAGAAGTCTGTTAGGTCTTCTGAAGCTGGATGACAGTATTTCATGATGTCCTGTGACTCAAAATCACTGTTTCCTAAACACCCATTTTTCTGCATTAGAGTAGTTATCTCCCTTACTTTCCTGCCCCCTTAACTTTACTGGGATGAGACAGAGTAAAACTGCATTCATGTTACATACCTGAGTATGTAAAGACACTTCCCTAATTTCTCCCTCAGATTCTGCTTCTGTTGCAACGGAGTATTCCCTGAAATTTGATGAGTCCATGACAGAGGATGAGATTGAAGAAAAATCTTTTCGGTCTTTGCTGCCCTCTGAGAGTCATCGCAGAAATAACCTGGAGAAGAAGCGGGGCAGTCGAGATGATTCTGACGAGGAAGTGTCCCCAGAAAAAACAACTCTGTCATCTATGAAGGTAGGTCAAGCAACCATAGTTAAGTCAAATAAACTGAGCTGAAGTGGTTGAGCTGATGAGCTTCAAGTGAACTGTTCTTAGTTGTGTTTGCAAGCTTTAGGGTTCTTTTCTTCCCTGTGCTTGGTTGGTTCTTTGGGCATCCCAAAACAGAGAGATGTATGAGTCATGCTATATGTCACTGCTGTACAAGTGTGATGACTTATGGAACAGTCCATCCAGGCCTCTACGTTGTGGCTTTGGAGAAGAGGAGTGACTTTTTGAGGTGGGTTATAAAAACCCAGTGGATTAAGTCCTCCTCCTATGCCAACACACAGCTAGGAAATACAGGAGGATGGCTCATCTCTGTGGTCGAAGCAGGGATGTCCCAGAACTGTCACACAGCCCAGGGCAGAAAGAGCTGGTCTGCACAAAGCTTAGAGAAAAAACAGCTTCCCTTCCTACATCTGTTTTTGTGTGTGTTTGTATCTGTATATACACACACACACTTTGTATTTAAAAAAAGCCTTGGCATTTCTGTGTTATCAAATCATGCCACATTTGTCTTGCCTTGTAGGAGCTGAGCATGCCATTCTCAGGGGGGCAAGATAGTTTCTCTAAGTTTACCATGGAGATGGTGAGGCAGTACATGAAGGAGGAGGAAATGCGAGCAGCTCATCAGTCCTCTCTGCTTCGACTCCGGGAGAAGGCTCTGAAAGAGAAGACCAAGGCTGAACTAGCCTGGCTGGAACACCAGAAGAAGTAAGACAGCTCTGAATATATGTTATTGCTGACTGATCATTTCCTGGTACTTTTTAAGGTTTTGTTTCCACCTCACTCCTCCCTTACTAAATATCAATGGTTGAACTAATCTTCTGACATCAGTAATCTATAGAAGTGTTATTGGGACTTGGAAAGAAGAGGACCCAGTTTATAAGTATGCTTTGATGTTTACATTGTATGTGGTTTGTATAAAGGAGTGTTTCACCTAAACAGTAGAATATTGGATTTGTTGTCAGTCAGAGAAGGTAGTTGCCAACCATTACTTTACAAATCTTAGTTCAGGAAGGTATAAAACTGTCAAACAGTTCCACCTTTATTTGCTTGATGGTTATCTGAGGTAATTTTAGTTGACTCGGGCCACATTTTGGGAATAGGGATATGTGTTGTACTTAATGATTTGTTTCCAACCTAACATATGCTTTGTCCTGGAATGCCAGTTGAAGTACCCAGTGACACTACTGATCTCTTGTCATTGTGGGTTTGACAAAGGATTGTGAGGTAGTGATCCAAGTGTCCTTCTGTCTGCCTTTCTCTAATGGTGAACCTGCTACCTCTCAGAGCTTCTGCCCTGAGATTCCTGTGAGATCTCATGTTACATGGCCCTTTAACTGTGTCTGTCTGACTATGTGGTACAAAATATTTCACTATAGAACATGTCAAGGATTAAGCACAGGCATATACCCTTCTGCAGGTTAGGAAGAGGAAATTTTTTTTTTTTTTCACTTTAAAGAGTAAAAGGCCCATTGTGCACTTTTTTCTTATTACTTAAGATTACTTTATAATAATACAGAATAACAATTATTTATACTTTTATTCTTTCTTCCAATCTGTTTGCAGGCACTTGCGAGACAAGGGAGAGGATGATAAGATGCCTCCTATTCGAAAGAGGCAGCGTGGTCTGCTGCTGAGATTACAGCAGGAAAAGGTAACTGCCTTATAGGAAAATCCTGCTGAAACCCCTGTGTAACCATTAAACGTTTCAGACCCTGTAGAAGCTAAGAATTCAGAAAACTCCATACCAGCTTTTGGTTAGGAAGATGGCAGTATTTTGTACCTATAAGGTTTATTTGCATTTCGGTCATATTCAGTGGGTCCTTCTGTGTCTGTAATCTCACTGGTTGAGACTTTGGGGTATTAATTAATTAATTAATTAATTAATCTCCTCTTCTTTGCTGCTGAAGTTGAGCCTACTTACTTCATCATGTAATTGCAGTCATTACAAACCCACAGCAAGGGCACTGTGGCAGTTTTGTGTCTGTTCTTGAGAGGGGTCTGTCACAGTTCTTATGCTTAATCTTTTCCATCTCAAAGGCAGAAATTAAGCGTCTCCAAGAGGCCAACAAGGCTGCTCGGAAGGAGAGGCAGCTGATCCTCAAACAGCAGGCAGAAATAGAGAGGATCCGCCAGACTACCATGAAACTGCAGGAAAAACTGAAGTCTGCAGGGGAAAACAAGATGGTAAGTGTCCAGCACAGAAGCTGCAGTCTTCCCTCTTCAGCCATAAACTTCCAGGAGTGGAAAGCTGCAGGATTGGACCTATCACCTGGAAGTTTTGTCTGCCTCAAATGGTCTCACCCTCTTCGTCGCAGTGTTTAGTTTCTTTAGAGCATTGTATAAGGAAGTGCCTTTGGAGAAGTTACAAAATGTTTTAACTGGGCAGTAGGTGGTTTTGGTAATTCTCAAACTGAACTAATGACTTTGGGAATGTCAGGTTTTTGATGCCCAGGTCTCTCAGGCTTTTATTTTTGGTTGATTACTTGTCAGACCCCAAAGTACTAAATATAGGCAGTAAACCCAAAACTTACTGCTTTGTGTGTGTGTGTTAGTGTCATTACACTTAAGTTTCTTGCATCTGCTTTACAAGGTAGCAAGATGGGATTTTGGTTACTGGCTGCCTCCTCTCAATATTTTGAGGAGACACAAGTTTAATGGTAATAGTATAGAAAGGATTGGTTTCCTGTTTGGGTAACTGAATTCTGGTGTGATTTTTTTTTTCTTCTGGATACCATTAGAGGAGAACTTAAATTATGAAGACAAAAGATGTACTAAAAAGCTTTTTGTCAAATAAAAATGAGGTTGTAAACTGAATTTAAATCTGCCAGTAGACAGACTTACCTGAGGTAGTATTTGATGTATCTGGGGAGAAGTAAGATAAATTGACACAAATTTTACAAGATTTTGGGATATTCTTAACTTTTAATGTTGGATTTTTTTAAACACTTAATTGCAGGAGCTTCACAGTGAGGATGACATCAAGCAGAGCAATGGTTCTAGTCCGCTTCCAGCTGATGCAGAAACACGCAGCCCTTCCCCAATCTCAATCTCCAGCAGTGAGACCAGCAGCATCATGCAGAAACTCAAAAAGATGCGCAGCAGAATGGATGAAAAGTAACTATATTTCTTTTTTCTTTCACAAAACTTTGCTATTTTAATAGGAGGAGTTGGTTTGGCCCACATCTGCACGGAAAAATGGCCATTAATCAGAAAAATTACTGGTATTGCTATCAAATACACTTTGATCTGAATTGCTTGCAAAATAGCTGATTAGAAGCATGAATAAAACTGTATTAATCTTTGAATATAATAATTTAAAGGCTACAGTTCTTGCATGAGTACTGACATTTAAGCATTGTTAGCTGGCAGGCTATGTGGTCAAGGTTTTATTGTAGATTACTGGTTGGTAAAAGCACATGAGTTTAAGAGCTTTTGGTGTTTGTAGGTACAAGGAACATGGATGGGCTCCAGCTTCATGGTACATCTTGTCAGAGTTTCTCTTGCAATGAGAAACCTGAAGTCAAATGGTCAAAATGGTGCCTGTATTTTATATCTCCTCTTTCATTTTAAGGGGGAAAACGTACAGGGAGTGAGAATCTGGAATTACAGCATCAATTTTATTTTGAGTTGAAACATAAGTTACAATAGCAATAGTCTTATGCAAAAACTACTGACTGAGATCTGAAAGACACTGAGCTTGTCAGATACGATATTTCTACCTTATTATCCAGCTGCTGAATTTTAATTTTGGTTGCATTAAAATTAGCTAGGGATGAATTCTCTAAGTTTTTCTTTATGAATGGAGGTGGTATGTAGGTGACTGAGAGGACAGGCAGTTAATAAGAGCTTTCTTTTCCCTCTGTGTGGTTCCCGGATTGAAAAAATGTTGCAAATGGTTGTTAGATGTCAGAGGAAATAATGAAGTATACCTGCAGTCCCTGGGTCTGAAAACCAAGAATGAATCTCCTGATTTCACCTGTTAAATCATTTTAGATAAAAATTGTTTCTACATCTTTTCCATGCTGGAATTACTTTGTCTGTACTAAACATTACAAATGCTTTATTGGCCTGTGCTTGTTATTTTGAAGCCTTAAATTCTTATTTGAGACTAATCCATTAGAAGTCTGGCCTCTGCCAGTTACTACAAGAAATAGTCTTTGCTTAAACAATTTGTTTTTTTAGTTTATAACCAAGATAAGTCACTGCATTTTAGTTGGTGTGGGTGATCTTTGTAATGCCTTTTCCCCTGAGACTCCGAACACAGCTGGATAAAACACCATAAAGCAAACAGGGCCACTTAAAGGCAAGCTGTCCTTGACTCCTTAGCACCCTCTTGGCTTGTAATCCTTTGAGAAGCACGTTTCCCACACTCGCATGTGTTTGTATATGATTAAAATAAACCCCAGTAGTAGTAAGTAAGTGAGGGTTTGGTGTAAGCAGGAAAAACCAAAAACACGCTCTGATTTCCTGGTCTTCATGTTCTAGCTTTGAGTGCCATTTTATCCAGACTCTTCTGGCAGCATCTGGTAAACAGAACAGCCAAAAGCACAGGTTATTTCAAGTTTCTGAAGTGTCATATTTCCCAAACAAAACTCTTGACATATCCAAGTCATGTGAGAACCACCCCATCGTTACAGCGGCAAATTCTCTAGATATCTTTTGAGGCTGGTAAATGGCTTAGATGGGGACTTGAAAAGCATGTGTGCTGTAGGCCAGGCTGACTTCTAGGGTTTTGAAAAAACAAGTTTTACCTTCTGATCCTATTTTTTTGTTAAAGGAGGGTCTTAATTTTTTCCCCACTTGAGAGTCAACAAATTTCAAACGGTAATAAAAAACCATGCTGCAGCTTATGAATTTTGAAATATAGTATTAATACTAAAAGAGATGACAAATACACTTGTAGATTCAAGACTTTGCTACTTTTTATCAGGTACTGGTCTTGTCAGTGCTGTTTTTGAAATCTTTTTTTCCAAGTACCTTCACTGATTGCAGAAGGAATTACATATTGATAATTTTTACTCTTACAAGGGATAGTAGTAGATATAAAGTATGTTCTACTCTTAAAGATATTTTAATCATCACTTGATTATTATCTTTTGTGTTTGAAAATAATTACTCACCTGGAGAATACTTTTCAAAGCTGAATAGCAGGATTTGAGCTGAAACAATTGTTTGAGGCAGAACAAGCGGAAATTGTGATGTATGTAGTCATGTATTTTTGTTTTTATGGGTTTGTCTTGTATTGCTGTATATGTTCAAAGGAAGAATTATTTTGTGTAAGCAAAACCTGATCTACTTCATTGTATGGCTTTTGCACCCCATTGCCAGCTGTTTTGACTGAAAAACAGTGCCAACTTTGTATCTTTTTCAGTGTTCTTATTTGTAAAGCACATAATATTAATAGAGTAAGGCACTCGCTCTGAGGCATAATGGTAGGAAGCTGCCATTTGTGAGGAATCCATCAGGGTGTGAAATAGGGCAAAAGGAGAAAGCTGAATGATAAATGCAAAGGAAGTAGAGGAAGGAATTGGGAAAGCCTGCTATGCTGGATTTGCTGTGCTCCACAGCAAGGTGGAAATCCTTTGACTTCCTGACTTAGGAGGCAGCTTTAATATTTGTCTTCTGCTAAAAGGGGAATGAAAGAATAGTTCTGTTTTACTTTTAACTGATGAGTCTGTGTAGCCTGCATGTGAACAGGAGCATGCTCTGTCAAAGACAATTAACCACTTTCCCCTGGCTTTCCTTGCATATGCAACTTTAATGATGATCTGTGCAATAACTAATTAAATGCTCATTTTCTTTTGCTTTTCCTTAGTATGCTTCTTAGCTTGCACTGTGGTTGGTAGAGCTAAATGGAGCATGGTGTTTTTCTATAAATTTGGTAATTCATTAGGAATTAGCTTAAAATGGTAATACTGTAAGAAATACCATTTTAAGCTCAGCTGTAAGTTTATGTAGATTTTGTTAAAAACAATAGGCCTTACCTTTCTGTAGTTAGTACTTCAAATGAAATATATGAGTATTCTGAGACCAAGTCTGTACTTTGTTGCAAAAAACCCCAATTAGCAGCTAGAATGTGAATTACAGTTATATCTCAGACTTTTCCTGGAATTGCTCATGGTTTAAAAATGCACTATTTAACCTCCTTTTTTTTTTTTGGCTCTTTCACTGGTGCTTACCTTTGTAGAAATAATTTTACTGAGGTTTCACCAGGTGAATGAAAATGTGTTTAAAGTTTCAGACCAGCAAAGTTGTCAATATTGCAAAACCAGCAGGTTATTTAATACTAAACACCCTCTATCAACAGAATAGCAGGAGAAAGATTGGGTTGAGATATGTTGACTGGTGCACATGGAATTCTGCATCAAAGTAATAAAGCTCCTTCCAAAATTTAAAGAAAAATACAGCAGTGTGAAAAAAGCTTGCCTTTCATTAACAGAAAACAAAGTGTTATAAATGTATGTTCTATAACCTTCTGCATAACAGTGTATAGTTTTTCTACTGCAGATGTTGGGTATTAACTATACAATGTTAAATGCAATTAATTTTAAAGTTCTTTGCTAGATACTATCCTTTTCTCATTCTTTCTGGCTTTATTGCTATCTTAGTTGTAAACTCTTCCTCCTTATTTTGTAGACACTGCTCTCCTGTTCACTACTTCTTCTCTGTCTTTACGTCTCACCACTGGGCCTCTCTCAGTGTCTGTTTTCCCAACCTCCACCCCAAATTCCAGCTGTATATCTACAACCAATTGGTCAGGTAACTGTATATTTCTCAAGTGATAGACTCTTTGATAGAGCATGCTCTGTTCAGTCCTGGAAAGTCCAGAGGTTCTTCAGACCAGTTTGACACCGGCCTCACTGTTTCCAGACCTTTATCACACGTAGACAGGGGAATGAGTCCACCCTCAGCAGCTTTGCACCAAGCTGAGTGTGCAGCTAATTCACTGCAGGGAAGGGATGCCATCCACAGGGACCTGGGCAGGCTTGAGGAGTGGGCCAGTGTGACCTTCAGGAAGGTCAACAAGACCAAGTGCATGGTCAGGGCAATCAATCCAGGCTGGGGGATGAATGGATTGAGAGCAGTTCTTCAGAGAAGGACCTTTAGGATGCTGGTGGACCAAAAACTTGGATATGACCCAGCAACGTGTACTTGCAGCCTGGAGAACCAGCTGTATTCTGGGCTGCATGAAAAGGCATGGCAGTAGGTCAAGGAGGTGATTGTCCCCCCTACTCTGCCCTGGTGAGAGCCCACCTGGAGTCCTGTGTCCAGCTCGGGGATCCCCAGTGCTGTAAAGACATGGACCTGTTGGAGCAGGTCCAGAGGAGGCCACAAAAAAATCAAAGAGGTGGAATACCTTTCCTAGAGGAAAGGCTGAGAAAGTGGGGGTTGTTCAGTCTGGAGAAGAAGAGCTCCAGGGAGACCCTATTGTGCCTGTTCAATATATAAAATGGGGTTATAAGAAAAATTGAAAGACTTTTTACCAAGGCCCGTAGTGATAGGGCAAAGGGCTTTAGAGTGAGAGGGTAGATCTAGATTAAATAGAAGGAAGAAGTTCTTCCCTGTGTGTGTGGTGAGGCCCTGGCACAGGTTGCCCAGAGAAGCTGTGGCTGCCCCATCCCTGGAATTGTTCAAGGCCAGGTTGGATGGGGCGTGGAGCAACCTGGGATAGTAAAAGGAGTCCCATGGTAGAGGGGTAGAACAAGGTGATCTTTAAGGTCCCTTTTAACCCAAGCCACTCTAGGATTCTAATCTCTTACTCCCACTGTGGTCTGAGTGGCACACAGGCAATTCACTTTGCTCCCACTGTCTGGTTGCTACTTCAGAACAGCTGCTGAAACCACGTAACTTGAGCTTAAAGTCACTATACCTTGGATAAAAATATACAAGTACAGGTTAGAGCAGCAGGTTAATGTTTCCAAGTTAATATTTGAAATGCATGGATGAAATGTGTGGTGTTAGCACAGAGGAATAGTTAGACTTCAAAATCATGCTGCTGTAATCTGAGTGCTGCTGCTGCTTCTTTGCTGCCCCACATTTCCAGCTGCATAGGTGCCATATGTCCTTTTGCTTTTTTTTTTCCTGCTTTTGAGGATGAGTGTGTACCCTTGGTGTTGGAACTGGAACCCTCTAGACTGTAGTAAATATTAAGGCAGTGTATATGCCACCTTATGGCTCTGTCCTGTTAAACCCCAGGGTTTTAAAAGGGTCTGCATCTTTGGCCAAGCTGCTTTGATCCTCCTCTTCCTGTAGGTTTTTTTGTTGGAATCTTTCTCTCCCATCACTTCTGTTGATTTATCTTTCTTATTCAGCAGTCCTTGTGTGGTAATTCTTTTCATGGTAATTTCATTAATTCTCCTCCTGTTTGTGGTGGTCTAGGTTACTTCATTTGACATCTGCTTTTAAGGAGTCCTGCTCCTTTGAATCCATTTATTTCAGCCTTTCTCTTGCATTTTATTTCAACTGGGTTTGCATCCCTCAAGATCCAGTGTGAAGATCCAAACTTTCTGATGAAATCAAACAGTGGGTGAAAGAAGAAGAAAAAGTTTCCTGTAGCACTGAGATCATTGTAATAATGACCTCCATAACGAGTTCCAAATACATGATCTGCTGGGCTAATTGGAACTGTTTGTGTCTGAGAGTAAGAGTGGATAAATTTGATAGAGCTGGTGAAAGACACAAGATAATCATGACTGTCCCTGTCGTGTTTGTAATGCAATTACTGTTGGTAGTCTACATCCTTAATGATACCAACCTGTCAGTTTTGCCTAAGAGTAAACTATGTTTGATGTTTGTCTGTAGGAAGTGATGAAATAATGCACAAACTCATGGAATCTGCCAACTTGAAGGTGGCAGATGTTCCAGGCACTCCGAGGTTGCTTCTGTTTTTCACCTGCTCTTGTTTTGACCATCAGAAAGAAGGTTATGAGCAAGTCTTACTGGCTTCTGAAACTTTGATCTTCATGTCATCCCTTGTTCCCTTTGTCTGATTCTGTCTTAGAGAAGGATAGCTCTGAATCTTAACTTTTCTGATCAACTGCCAGCTCACTTTTCCAGGGAACAGAACTGAGCAAACAAGAAATATCCCTGAGGAGGTGAGACCTGTAGATTAGCCAGTTGACCAATCCCAGTCTCTGTAAATAAAAGGTTTTTTTGAAACATGAGGGATTAAAAAGCACAAATGAGATTATGATCTGCTTTGCAACTTAAAAACTTTGATGCTGAGTGTTTGGAATGGCTTGAAAATTACAAATTATAAAGGCATTTACAAATCAAAGTATCCCAGGTCTTTGAAGACTGCCTTTTATGGCACCACACCTTCTGTACTAGTAGCAAATGCTCTCTAGCTGGTAGAACATGTATTTTCTACAGAGTGATTCTATGACATCTTAAAACTTTCAGTGTAGGAGGTGAATGGATTGATAGACACCCTTCTCACATTCTTGGTGTATCATTGTGTGCAGTTAATGTTGAACTTGCTTCCATTTACTGTCTGAAGGGTTAAGTGCTGTGGTCTTGGTTACTTCCATGTTCAGAAATAAGACAAGAGCTGGCGAAGAGAACTAGTGTGTGCACACAAACCTGTTCATACCTACAAAGTTCCATGAGACTTTCCTCATTTCTAAGGTTTCATGGATCACCTAAGAACTCCTTGTCTCAAAGAAAGTATCTGCTAACTTTCAGCAAGAGCTTTACTTTTTATCTGTTCTTAAACTAGCAGCCAGATATGTTAGTAGCTGGGAAGAAACAGTCCTGCATCCTTATTCTCTTGATGCTGTCAGCTCACAATTAACATTCCAAGTGTGGGAATCCATAGAGATGATGCTTAAAGCAAGAAGGATTAAAGCTCCAGTAATTCAGGAGAACTATTAATACAGAATCACCTTCTCTTATAATTACATATTTGGAAAGAACCATGGGGCAAATGAGGTTACAATTTGTCTGCCATTGGGGTTAGTAAAAAGGTTCATTTTTCAAACAGTCAGTGCTTTCTAGAGGGTTCCAGTTTAATACCACAGGTACTTTTCATGTCCTGAAATTGAGAGCTTTTTCTGTTCATTTTAGTAAATAGGTTATAGCACTTTTAATGATTTTGAAGATTTTTAAAGGGTAAACAGTGTGTGTACAGTATGATGTAGACTTTGCTTACTTTGCAGAGAAAAAAAAATCTCTTGTCTGCTTGTGGGGTTTTTTCAGCAGCACGTCAAAAGTCTTAGGAGACAGTGTGGATGTTATCCTAGAAAACAAATTCAACAACTACAATTCTGGGCATGGTGGCAACAGAGCATCTGGGTATTGGGATCTTTGAGTGTGGCTGGCTCTTTTCCCATTGTCTTCCCTCTGCCTGCCAGGTTCCTAACTAAGCGGGAACAGAAGCTGATGCAGCGTCGACAACACGCGGAAGAGTTGCTGGAGTGGAAGCGCCGCCTGGATGCAGAGGAAGCAGAAATACGGCGGATAGAAAAGCAGGCTCTGGCTGCCTGGGACAAAGAGCTGCTCAAAACCAAAATAGCCAAGAAAGAGCTGGGGGATCAGAGAACTGAGCCCAAAGGTAATGGGAAGCGGGGGAAAGTGATGCAAATGACAAGAGTGAAGCATGGTTTGACACAGCGATTGCTTGGGTTTGCGCTTTCTTCCTTCTTCGATGTTTTGGTGGTGGTTGTTCTCTGAACACTCTTAGAATCTCCATTTCTGCACTCTTTACTGCCTTCTGTTGCCTTGTTCTTTTAACCCTATTTTACACCATAGTGAAATGTGAATTTCTCCTTTGCTGTGTATCTTCCCAAGTGAACAGTGCAGCATAAGCCCACCGGTCATTTCTACATACAATTTGAACTATATTTTTGTCTTTCAAAGCAGAAATATTGCAGTATGGCATGATTTTTTTCCTGATAGTCTTCTGAACTTATATTAAAACCATTTTCCCCAATAATGAGCAGTGTCTCTCCTTGTTAGCCTTAGTACTGTTGGTGAGGATGGCTCCTATCAGGGGCTGCTTTGCCATTCTCTTTGTTTCCAAAAAATTGAAAACATAGTTTTCTTCCCTTTACTGTTGGTGCAACGTAACTGTTTGAAATGTGCAGCTGTGCTAAAGTGTGCTAGGATGTAATTAGTATGAATTATTGTGAGGAAAAATTAAATTCCCAGGTGTTGGGAGATACAACTTTACTGTTCTGTCTTAAGTGGACCATACTCTCAGCGTGAACCACAGAGAACTGGATCGCAGTGAGAGAAAATAATCAAACTTCAGGGATTCTTCTCAAAACATTCGATTTTTCTTTTTTCCCCCCTTTGCTGAAAGCAGGCAGCACATCCTTGGGATGTGCAAAGGGAATTCAAAATCATGCCCTATTACCACTTGCCACTGAAAAAAGTCATGTGAATTTCAGGCATTGTAAGACATTTTAAAGATGATACATGTATGAGTCAGTAAGTTCCAGTGAACAGAAATTCAGCATGAATGCTGAATCCTCGTCAATATTTGAGAAAATACACTTACTTTCTATTAGTTGTATCTACTAGTAAGCATGGGAGCCCAGACCTGCTTTAGAAGTTGTTCCTTTTCCCAGGCTTTGCTCAAAGAGTGAATAGTTCTCCATGGCTGCCTCAGTAATGCTGTGACTCCTGCGGAATTCAGTAAACAGGAATATTGAAAACCCAACTTATTATTTTGCTTGTTGTCGTTTGAGAGACTCATGATGAAATCATAACATTAAAATGTTTTCTGCAACTACTGTAAAGGAAGCAATCAATTCTAAATTCAAGATCTGGCTTGCAGATTATATGCTCCTCCATGACTTCTTCAGACTAATAGTGACTCTTGCTGGTGTATGGTCAACTGGAAGGACTGGTTTCCCTAATAATCTTTTTGGAGTGTGTTGTCTGTAAAATATCCCGAAAACCTCTTTATTCTTGATTTTGGCAATCACTAAGAGCGTGAGGCAGCTATCACAGAATTCTTTAGGTCGGAAAAGACTTCTGAGATCAAGTCCAGCCTTTGATCACCACCTTGTCAACTAGAGCATGGCACTAAGTGCCAGGTCCAGTCGTTTCTTGAACACAAATCATAGTTTTAAATCATAGTTTGCTAGTAAACATGCTTCTTCTTGCTAAATATTCCAATATCAATGTCTAGGTGAGTGAAATAATGCTTATTTGACATGGATTGGTAGCAGTTAATACTGTATATGTAGGCAGCATATGAAGTACGCCTTCAGTCTTATGCCTTCAGCCTCTGCGTACAAGATGGTGCAAGTTCTTACGTGCTTTGTTTTTTCCCATTAAACCTCAGAAACTGCTAGTGAAGAAGAGTCTCCAGTGCCTTGCTCTCATCTGAACAGTGAAAGCTCTATCCCAGAAGATCTTGGCAGTCTGCCTGCTGAGTCTGTCCCATCAGAGCCCATGGGCCATAGACAGCCAGAAAGCCCAGATCAGAGTACAGTTAATGAAGAAATGGCTTATTCTGAGGAGTTCAAGTCCTCCACCTCGCCTGGCAAACTCGTGAGTGACCTTTTCTGCTGTATGTACTCCTGCACTTATGCAAGGCTGTCAGAGAAGTAGTCAGTACAGCCATCCCAGCTGCAAAGCAGACATTATGAACTAAATCTATTTTTCTGTGTTGGTGATACCATTTCACATTACTGTGGGGAATCATTGTGATCAGACGTGTCCTTTGAGGTCTTGAGGAAAAATTGCTTCCGCACAGTTTAGGTATTTTTTAACTTGTGGGTGCTCTTGCAAAACATTTTGCGTATGTCCCGTAGGTATGCGGTGTTGAGTGGTGGAACACTGACCCAGTTTGCCAGTGTGAATTAGCTGTAGGGGAGCTTGTTGCCATTGTATAAATTCTTTGAGGCCATGGAAACCATGCTGTGTCTTTCTGCTTTGCCTTATTTGCAAGTAATGTATCCCAAAGTATAGCTACAGGATGAAGAACTGAGCTGTAACCTCGTGCACAGTCCTTTGGGTTTCATTTTATTTCTGCTTGCTACTTAATTCTGCCTTGTTGTTCCATTCCAACTGTTACTTGGATGATAATTTTGATGAATTTCCTCCTGATAACTTTGCTCTGTGCTGAATAAGACAGAAAATGCAGAGTCTGTGGGGTCAAAACCCCTCTCATCTAGACTTATTCCAAATACTTCCTTGGGAAATTTGATGAGAAGATGGTGAGGTAAAATGTCTAATATGTGCCAGAAGGTTATGTTCAAGGTGTGTGAAAGCTTTGTGGGATAATGTTGAAGCACTAAGCAGCATTTTGGAAGAATATTTGCTCTTTGAATTTTTTTGCCTGGCCTCAGAGAAATAGTGCCCTGTTGTTTCACTGATTTAAAATGACATCTTGCACCCCTTACATGAAGTGGTCCTTAATATATTTACTAGGAGTTCCTACTGCCCTAGTTGTTACTAAATGAGATGACACCCAATGTATTGAACACCTGTGAGTCAGAGCACTGTCAGTTCACTTAGGTGGTGATGGAATAATATAAACAGGTTTATTGAAATCTAAACTCAGAGTAAGCAGTCAGCTACTGCTGCTCTTGGTGGTTTTGTTTTATTGTCTCGCAAAGATTAAATTCTTAAGATCGTTGTGTGAGTCCCACTGTTTATGAGATGTTCTCTTGTCATGCTGTTCTTTCCTTGTAACTGGCTCCTGCTGACAGTGATCTCCTATTTTCAAACTGCAGTTACTTATTTATCCTTTTCTTCTCTCATAGTCTCCTCCCAGAAGCACCATACCTCTATCAAAGCAAGACTGCAGCAAAGGCAGCCACAGAACTGGTGGACAACTACGTTCCCCTGTGAGGTCTCACCAGACATCTCACAACTGGTCTGATGAATCCTTATCTATGACACAGTCAGGTAAGTGTGATATCCACTTGGGTTTAAATTGCTTTTTCAGTGCTTTTGCTTTTAACAAGTAAATTTGAAATGCAGACATAGCTGTAGAGAAGCAGACAGACATTCCTAGAAGTTGCCAGGGTTTAGGGTTTGTGGGAGTATTTTCCCATTACAGTTTTCATAGCTTCAGCTTAAGAAGATCTTAACCTAAGAAGTTCTATACATAATCTCTTCTTTTAGAAAGCAGTGCAGGTTCCTGCAAACAGGTATGAAGAAGGCAAGAGTTAACAGTTAAGGTGGTCCTAAAATTTAAAAATACCTCCTTCTGAGCACAGCCTGGCTCCAGGAGCAGTACAGCTCTGTTACATGCCAGTATGGGTGAGCCCCTTGGACCTGCACTGCCTTGTGCACAGTCAGTGGATGCTTCAGGACTTATCTTTTTATTTTTGGAGGAAGGTTTGATCTGCGTGCAGTAAAATAGGATCCAAGGTTGCATTTTGAGCTATAAATACAAGAGGTACCATACAGACTCTTTATACTCTTTTATGCAGTATCCAAGCTGGCTGCCAGTAAATGCTGAGGGAGAGCATATTGGAAGTGAAGTGGTACACAGCAGCCCTTTCCCTGGTGTGCTTCCAGTCTGTTACTCATGTGGGTTACAGGACTTCCTGAGCCACCATCATCCACTCTGTTCAGCTTTGAAGTCTATTCTGACCCTTTCCGTGCTTTTAGCCTCTAAAACATCTTGTTTTCCACAGTGGACTTGATACAGCATCACAAAATACTTATTAGCAAGTGAGATGGCATTTTCTTGCTTTTTTTGCTTATTTGAATCAGTAAGTCTTTGGTGGAGAAAGAATTAGGAGGTTCTGTTGTGTATACTGACTGTTGTTTGTGACAGTTGGATAACTTACTGTGCGAACTGAGTATGTAACACCTACGTATTGACACTGAGTAATTTGTGTTGGGATTCTGTCTGGAGAGAGTTTGCAACACAGTGATGCTTTTCAGCACTTTGATAAAGTTATTTTCAAGCTCGGACTCAGCAACCATGCAAGGAAGCCATTATGAAATGTAGAGCAAGCAACAGTGAAAATAAACTTCTGTAAAACGAAGTCTCTGCAGTCTTTGATTTCAAACACTGAAGAAAGGTGTAAGAGGTGGGAAGGCGATCAGGCTGGTGCTGGTTTCACAATAAATCATTCCATTGCAAAGAGACAAATGTTCTGAGCTGAGTAGTAATGAGGTCACTGCCCTGTCAGCCTGATGCACGCATAGACAAGGTCGTCAGAGATGAAAGCATGTGCAGATCTTTCCCTTACTAGGTGATCAAGAAATGCTATAATTACATAGTGGTCACTTACTGTTTGGGAGGAGCTGTTAATTACAGTGGCATCACAAAGTGCTCCTGATTAGCAAGTGAGATTCCATTCTTTTTGTTTAGTTTTTTTTTTTTTATTCTTTAAATGGTTAACAACAGTTGTTAATGGAAAAAGAATACAGTGGTTTGATTGCATTTACTGGCTGTTGATGATGGAATCCTTCATTATAGGGGTTTGTTATATTCAGAAATGAGGTGGATTGGCAAAATGTCCAGCTGTTCCTGCTAGCTGACCAAAACATGCTGGTGATTTACTTTCTAGAATATTCAGTAAAGTAACTGGCATTTTTGAGCATATTATGTATTTACTAAATGTATGTTTGTTGCTTTGCACAGAACTGTTTTGTGAGGTGCAAGTTTATAAAGACTGAAACTGAACTTTTTCAGAAACCACCTCTGATCAAAGTGACATTGAAGGACGGATCAGGGCCCTGAAGGATGAGCTACGGAAGAGGAAGTCTGTGGTTTACCAGCTGAAAAAGGAGCAGAAAAAGAGACAAAAGGAGAGACTGAAGGCCCAGGAAGCCAGTTTGATCAAACAACTGGAGGTTAGGAACAGTAAGAATAAGGGTGAAGTAAAAGATTGTTAGCCTTGGATAAATACCAACAGCTCCAAAAGACACATTATTGTTATTGAAACGTGACTGTTATATAGAAACATAGAATGGTTAGGGTTGGAAGGAACCTTAAAGATCATCTCCTTCCAACTCCCCTCTGCCTTGGGCAGGGATACCTTCAATTAGACCAGGTTGCTTAAAGCCCCATCCATCCTGGTCTTGTTGTGGCTGTTTAACTGTTTTCAATGATGAACCAGAACCTTGAGACAAAAATGCTGTTCCCTTTTAAAATATCTTTAATGGGTTACTGGCAGTGTTCAGGGGGCTTATGTATGTTTATACACATTAGTATCCTATCTTGGATTAAAGAGTGGTTGATGCTCATGTACCTTGTTTTTGCAAGTAGAGTATTGAAATTTCTAGGATTTGCAGCTGTTGAGCCTTAGAAAGTTAAATGGATTGTTCTACAGAGAAACCAAGTGCATTCTTTATTAATTTAATAGGTTTTGATTGTTGAATTGTAGTTATGGTTTAGTAGATTAACAACAGTGATTGTTGTCCATGTGCAGTCTTATGATGAGTTCATCAAGAAGACTGAAGCAGAGCTGAGCCAGGATCTGGAGGCATCACCAACAGCCAAACCTCAGATTAAAACTCTCTCCTCAGCTGCTGCTGAAAAACCTAAGATCAAGGCACCACCACTCCATAGGTAACTGGGATTTCTCCTCCTTTTTGAGATTATTCTGGAATGGTGATGATTGCTGCCTTAGTGAAAGGGGAGCTGGTAACTGCTCTTCCTTAAAACACTGGATATTGGCAGTATTCTGTTGACCTATTTGCTGCTCTCACCAGACCCAAAATAGATAAGGTCTACTGTCCCTGTAATCATATACATCTCACTTTTGTCCTGCCCAGCCTTTCAGATCCTGCTTGCAAGTTTTTTTCTGAACAATAATTTCTTGTTGTGCAAGAATTGTGCCTGATGGTTTGTATGGATTAGAGACCTGAAGGAATTTTTACCATTTTGGTCACTCATTATGCCTATTGCACTGTGTGAGGCAACTGTTCATCTTTGCAACTTAAATCTGGGTTTTAAAAGGTAGAGAATTCAACTGAATTCTGCACTTCCTACTGTATTTTAAGTGTTTCATTTTCTCCAGCAGATGGTGCAATTTTAGTGCATTCAAGTAAAAAAAAAAAAAAGAAAGAACCCAATTTATTTTCTTTTTCTCTTTTTTTTTTCTTGTCTGGGGAAAAAGACTAAAGTTCAATTAGTCTTTTAAAAAAACGTTTTCCAGGACTTGACAGGCTCTCCTCTCTGCCCCCATTTCTACTTTTTAACATCACAGTATGTTGACAAAGCAAACTGCTTATGTTATCATTGGTGTGATATTATAATTATAGATGCTTGTATTTCCATTTTTATTTATAAAAGAAAAAAAACCAACACACTCTGGTGTAACTGTAATTCATGCAATTTGACTTTTTCAATTTTAGGCCTGAGACAGCTAAAAACTGGAAATCACTGACTGAATCAGAGAGATCCAGAGCATCTTTGGAATCCATTTCAGAACACGCAGGTATGTAGCTGGAAGAAACCAAACTACAGATGAAGAATTTGAAGACTGACTGTTTTAAAATTTTTTAACCTTTTCCTTCTTGACTCAAGAAGAGGTTTTAAGAGGGGATACAGACTTTATAAAACCATAATGATCAAGCTGGGTTTTCACAGTTTTTATTTAGTAGGATTCTAGTTTTGCTGTTTCCTGAATATTCAGTATTTAGTTTACTCCTGCTGAGGTTTGTTTGAAACCATAATTAAGTGACAACCTTTTTCCTTCCTTTTGTTTCCTGTTCTTTTATCACTTGAGGAAAGTAAGGAAATGAAAAATAATGAAGAACTCATGAATAGGGGGGTTTTATTATACTTTTCAATGTTTTGCTGTTTATCATTATCAATTCAATATCTCCCATTCTAATCCTGGTTGTATTTGTGGCTTGCAAACAAATAACTAAGCCCTTACCTTGGGATACTGGTACAAGGAACAGAATCAGAAGGAAAGCATTAGAACCTGGAACTGAATGAATGTTCCTCATGTTCATAGGGCAGCCAGAAATATATATTCCAAGGCACCAGTTTGTATCTTTTAGCACAGAAATCTTGATGTTAATTTAGTTGCCTATGATTGCAGTTTTCAGTAAAACTGTGGGTTATACAATCTGCTGAAATTCACTTGTTATTTTCCTTCAAGATGCTGTGTCATCAAGATCTGAGAGATCTGTGTCTGTACACACCAAGGCAGTGGCTGTGACAGATATTCATGCTGGAGAACCTTCTGGAACAGCTGCCTCAGTTCTAATACCAAGGAGTTCCAGAGCAGGATCTGGTGATTCCTTAAATAGTGTGCCCTCATCAGCTCTTCTGAAAGACATAAAAGACATTAGCAGGGTATCCCCTGAGTCAGTAAACAAGGTGGTAAACGCATCCAATGTTGATGCTGCTGTTAGTCATAAATCTGAGATTACAGAGGATTTGGAATCCATAAAGTCAGAGGAATATGAGAGTGAAGGTCCTCATGTTAAGCCTCTGGAGAGTTCTGATGTCTTGTTGATGTTAGATAAAGAACAGGAGAGCTCACTGAACCTCTGCTCTGAAAACAAACACTCTCAGAAGGAACTGTTTGATTTGGGCGTGGAAAGTCTTCATGCTACAGAAGAAACCCTAGAACAGAGACTGGCAGATAAAGAGGCTGTAAGCGGCCCAAGTGTAAAGGAGTCTCCTAATAAGCTCAGTAAATCTGCAGAGGAAAAAGGTTATCTGCCTTCAGAGCAGCTTTTTACTCAAAAAGAGCCATCGTACCTTGATGACTTTGAAGGATCCTCCTCCAGAAAACAAACGTCAGCTGAAGAAACACCTCCTGGGGAGCGTTACAAAGATGACTTCGAGGGATCCCTTCTCTCCGCTAACGCGGAGTCGCTGAGGGAGCAGTCCCAGCACACACAGGCCAGCAGGAGCAGATCCACCAGCCTGGGCAGCGATGGTGAGATCAGTGAGTGCCTCAGTGACAGGTCTCTCTCTGGCAGCATGCATTCAGAGAGGCTGCTGGAACTCAAGTCCCCAACTGAACTTATGAAAAACACCGAACGCAGAGATGTGGAGCCGGAACAGTCCCCTACCGGGTCCCCTCTGTGGGCCCCTGTTGCAATCACAGAAGAAACAGATAGTTTGTCAAATTTCAACATTGGTGATAGAGTACTTGTGAGTAAAGTCCAGCCTGGAACATTGCGATTCAAAGGGCTGACTAAATTTGCCAAAGGGTTTTGGGCTGGCGTGGAGTTGGATAAACCTGAAGGGAACAATAATGGAACTTATGATGGTATTAAATACTTTGATTGCAAAGAGAAACATGGTATCTTTGCTCCTCCTCAAAAAATCTCTCACATTACAGAAAGTATCGATAGCCAGTTAGACACAAATAAGGATGAAGACTCATTCTTTGATGACAGACTGGAGAAGCAACACAAAGCTGAGCAGAAAGACAGAGGAATTCCTAAACCTGGCAAAGAGGATGAAAGCCAGAGCAGAAATGCAATAGAGAACTATTCCCAGGATAAAGCTCCTGCAGATAGAGCTGTTTCAGAGGCTTCAGCTGAGGAAAGGGTTGATGAGGAGTTGTCATCTAAAGCAAACAGCATAAAGGAGATTTCTGTAGCAAACAGCATAAAGGAGATTTCTGTAGCAAACAGCATAAAGGAGATTTCTGTAG